>NW_017306339.1:553735-571385 GCF_000935625.1 Nanorana parkeri
TGTCCATACTATTCTACTATTCAAGAAAAGACAGTGATGCTTTTAGTCAGAATTAAACCCCACAATCAAGATAAGTAATTGTGGTATTGTATTTCATAACACAAAGGTAACATAACAGACCTTCTTTGGGCAGCAGAACATAAAATAATATTTTCTTGGAATAATTTAATAGATTATTATTAAATTGCATGTTTCATTTTATTGGTATTCTCTGATACTTCCTTTAATAATCACAAAATGAATAAGCTTACTGCAGTGAATAATATACCTTACACAATTTGGCCTGTATCCCAGACACAGGTCAATAAAGTCCATCCATGTCTTTGTCAAACCTTATGCACTGTATCTTCATTTGACTTTGACTTCTTAATTAATGGAATGGGGTATTTGTCAGCGATAAAATGCATTTTCCTCTTTTAAATTATTTATATTTATTTGCATTACCACGAGTTTAACAATGTTTCATATAGTGTTCTTCACATTTCACATCTTCACATTTATCTTAGAAGCAGTATTTCCTCTGGAGGAACAATAGTTTTTTGATGTGATAAATATTAAATACACTTCTCTTAATAATAGTTTTCTTTATTTTGCTTCTTCAAAATAAGAATTTGAAAGGAAATTGAAGGAACTATAATTTCTTCATCCATTTTTGTATATTGTTTGGCTCTGTATGTCCTTCCTGCACAAGCAAAAAATGTATCTGCCTGTTAGCAATATTTATTTAATCATACACAGCTTGCAGTGAATGCTGACAAAATTGTGTAAGAAGTGGTAAGGAACATGGCAGTGATGCGATGTGCAGATCTTTCATCATTTGATGAGGGTACACACACGTAGACACACACAGACACAAACACCACCCTGGAGGCTCCCAAATTGTGTTTTATTGGTTTTGTTTATATACTTACATTTATCAGAAATCTTCAGACTAGTCACATGACACACAATATACTCTTTGTATCCTCCCCCAGGCATGAGCAGTTGTCCATTATACAGAGAAGGGCACTGAAACCTGTTATTTAACCCAGAAGACTAACGGCATCCTGTGAATGCAGAGACACTGTGAAGAGGTTTCTTTAGGAGACAGTGCCAAAGAGGAGGCGAGCATTGCAGCCAGCAGGTTTTTTTACACTGTCTGGGGGACCATTAACAAAATAATATTTTTGTTGGATTCAGGGTTTTAGGTCTTTAAGTTTAAAACCAGTTTCTAAAAGACACTAAGCAGCTGTGCATGGCAACCAATCAGCATCCACCTTTCATTTACAAAGCTTAACTGAACAGACTGAAGAGAGAAGTTGATTGCCATAGGCATCTGCTCCAGATTTTGTCTGCTCCAGTTTTGATAAATTCCCTCCATTATCTATAGAAACTTTTTCAGCAGACTAAAAAAGGGACTTTACTGCCATACAAATTATATTATTCATGTCAGACTGATCATCATGTCATTTGAGCCTATGTTTAGAGGTAATATTGCAATAAAAAAAAACCCTGGCATCAACTCTCGCAACATATTTTACTGTAAATTGTTCTTGTTTACATTTTTTTTTTCACTGATCCAAGTAGCAGTAGATTTTCCAGAGTATCTCTGAATGTAGCTATTAACAAAGATGGGTTTATTTATCGCTAGTCAATAAAGATATTTGAAAATAAATTTTTCAAAAAATACAAACTGGAGCGCATACACTTAACCAATTGAATGTGGGGTGTGCTGTAAAAAGAATGGACTTACATGGTGTTGATGAGGACAGAGTGTCATGCAGCCTGGGTGGAGGATCTGTGTCCTATAAGTGCTGTGGTGCAGAGCCTCGGGGGGACGTCTGTGATGGTTCCAGTGTCCAATCTTATTGTAGTGGGGCCCAGGAGAGATCGTGTGGTTGAGGGATGGTGTGGATCTCAGTGGCGGAGGAGAGTAGATACAGTTCGGGACACAGGAGAGAGCAGACAGACAGGCCGCCGCTGCCAGCCGCTCTATGAATGGGGTTGTCAGCGCTGTGTTAGACAATACCCGGACTTTGAGGTGTCCAACTTAGCTGACTGTACATGACAGGAGGATCTTGTGGTGATCACTCGAGTCACATAGTTATGTGAGTTCTGTGGGGTGAATTGAAATGGCTGTGTCCGCCAGAGATCTGTGCGGGTGGTCAGCCGGGATGACTTTCAGGGTGAAGAAAGATGAGAGAGTAATGGAGCAATGCGTTTCAAGGCGAACCTCTTTGTCAAGCTCAAAGTTAGCAATTTCTATAGCCTATCTCTGGGTATTAAAAAAACTACCATTGCACTGGGAGTGCACCTGGGTTCTAATCTACAAGGATTCCCACTACCCTGGCAGTCCGAGCTTACCTCTCTCCCTTCCGCTTCAGCCTATGGACTGTTCCTTTCTGTCCTCATGTATAGTGTAGGGTAATGGGCCCTCCATTAGACATGATGACATCAGCAGGCCTCTGACCACTGAAGGCGGGGAGAGGCTGCAGGCACCAGTCTTGGAGCTAGCAGGAACAGTAAACCCTGACACTACAGGGGTAGCCCCACTGCAAGGGTAGTTTTTCCTTTTTTTAACTGGAGATGGACTTTGAACATCTGACTTGTCTCTGATCAGTGATTGCACTTTACACATCTGAAATAAGTTAAATACATGTGTGTTGACTGGTTTTCCATCCTTTAGCTATTAGCATGCTTTGTGCAGTCTGTAAATCTGTGATACAGTTTGAAATAATTATACAATTTCATCAACGTGTAGTTAGTATTGTCTATTTCAGAACACACTTAAAAAAAACTTAATTATACGTTATGAGAATTAATTTTGTTAACTTCCCGTTGTGATCCATATGGCCTCCTTTTATAATAAAAGTCTTTCAAAGAAACAATACCTCCTCCATATACTCTTAAAATGGTAAGATAGAGGCTCCAAGGTGAAGTTACATAAAATGCTAGCTGAGTTGTAAAGCAAACCAGTAATGGAACAATAGCATACAGTATATCAGCTGATATGGCTCTGCAGTAATTATGTTGTGGGCAAAACTACACATACACAGAAGGTGGCAGCAATCATAGCATTATGTACTTTGTTCTTTGACTATGCTGGTGGAAAAAATAGGATTATAGATGGATATGATATAGCATCAGCAGTATGGGGTAACCCTTCCATGCCTCAGTCTCAGACATCAGTCTGTAGGAGCATCCCTGTTGGGGAACAATGTAAGGCCAAACAATACACATGCAATTCAAATGATTTAGTGTATTTAAAATAATAGAAGACATAAAAGCACTTGATTTAATAATGTCCTAGTTTGTCCAATTTTCATTAAAGATAAATTGTACATGTTTGACAGTTTCTAAGTAAAAATTGATTGGCAATGAACTTAGCAAATCTATGAAAATAACATGCCCATTGAAAATCAGGCAGTTGAGGACATCGGTTTTGTAGACACTTCAAAGAATATTGACTTCTTTTTGAAGTACTGAAAACTTCCCTTACAAAATGTAATGTAAAAGTAAACCTTCCAGTAAAGGTCTTTATTGAGACTGCCTCTCCCACCTCCTATGCTCTTCCATCAATCAGTGAGACTGCCTTCACATTCAAGGACAAAAAGGAGGTTAGGAGGCAAAAAGGGTAGGATGAATGTAAAAGTTAATAACTGCATATATCTTTAGCTCTCCGGATTTATTCATTATTTTGATGTACCTCCTTTGCTAAAGTAAATTCTGTTGGTTTATTTTACCTGTACTGAATTGATCATAAGGGTTTACTTTAAGCAAATAGGTTTTTGTAACTCTGTTGCAGTTTTTTAAATGGAGATCCTGTCTGTAACCTTACTTACTGTTTCATGCTGACAATTTTAAGCTAACACCTCGAAGTTAGAAGCAGTGTTTGTAGCCTGCCATGGTAACAATGGCCAACTGAACAAGTACACACTGACAATGCTGCTGCAAATTGCAAAGCAATGGTTTGGCGATGCCAGCCTGCAGCAAGAAGTGCTATTACAGGCAGGGTTTACAGGAAAGAAACTTTGCAACAGATTTACAAATTTTCATTAAGAAAACTGTATGTAGTGAGGCATGATTCCGAACATATTAAAAATACATTTTGGGTTTACATGCATACATTATTTATTAAAACATTAATATATATTTTTCTATTGTCAGATTAATATCTTTAAAGGATAGCCTAATTTTGAGGAAGTTGTCCTTTATTAAATTTTTCCTACTCTCTTGAGTGCAGTCCACCAAATAACATACTTACCTTCAGCCCTGATCCAGCATTGTTTGATGTTCTATCCTGACATGCCCCATACAGCCTCCACAAATAAACCCTCCATCTGGCTTCTTTTCTTTCTGCTGTTGTGTGCATCAGCCCATTTGTTCCAAGAGGATGTTCCTACTCCATGGGATTGCTGGAGGACACCATGAGTATGGCTGTACCCTAGGAATGAATGGGGCTGCACTGCTCATGTACAGTATGAAGCCAGCCAGAGGTTTGCTTTGCAAAAGAAGTTCCGGACAGGTCAGGGCTGCAAAGCAAACACGCTGGGTCGGGGCTGAAGGTAAGTATGTTACCAAGTGGGCTGCACTCCTGCGGGTAGGAGGAATCAATAAAAAGACAACTTCACCAAAGATAAAGCACTAAAGTATGGCAGGGCTTCTACTACTTCCCCACTCTATTCAAAACTAAAATAAAAAGGTTTGGCTATACATACACTTTAAAGAAAATCATGTAAAGACATAGCCAAAGATCAGAAAAGGTTTAAAGAAATGTATTTGCCCTTGATCCAAGAAGACTCCAATAAATGTTATGCACTCAATAGAGTGATACATGTAGTTTTTTTTTCTAATCTCTAATAGATTATACATTTTTAATGTCTAATTGATACCCATTTGCATTTTGTTTTACATTGCCAGTCTGTCATTTGATAGGGAAATTCAGATTTTACCTATGTACATTATCTACTGTGTAATTCAAATGGCATGCTGCATAACTAAATGAATTCACATGCTCCAGGAAATGGTCCAGCTATTATAAAGCATTTAAGGTGTGAGAAAATGAAACATGATAACCCGAGAGCTCCCACTGAGACATAGATTAGACCGGTCCTAAATACTTATTAAATCCCTACTTCAGGTTTTAACATTTCATGCAAATATCAAGTACATTGTTCTTTATCCCCAAACAAACCTTTCTATTCCAGATTTTTCCCATAATCTCTTTAGAGCCAAATTATTTTACAAGCAATGCAATGTTTAATAATATTTAATCACTCCCTAAAGATGTTTAACACCTCATAAAGATGTCATGAAGCCCTTTTAATTTCCTGGCACAATTCTGCCCATCTAGTCTCATAATAACAATAAGCCTAAATAATAATTGTACTTGATTTAATGCCAGAATTCTCACCAACTACTTCCTCTATTTTGTATGTACTGTAATTTAAAATGATCACAATAAATTGCTGTTTTGCAGAAGCTCCTACACAATGGGTTTTTTATTTACATATTTTTATTTGAACTTCTCATTTATGTTCATTCTCTCTGATTCAGTCTGGTACATTTATGTGCTGTTATTTATACCTTTTCTTTTTAGGCTTGTTAAAGCAGAACACAACTCAAAAATTGCCTTGAGGTTCATCTGTTTTTTTCTACCATTACAAAATCTAGAGGCCTGAAATATTGTCTGAAATGTGTCTGCCTCTGCTTTTCCAAAACTTCTACCTTACACCACAATCCAGGAAAAATTAATGAGTGGAAGAGGCACCTACTGGCTGCCTCTGTATGAGCAACCAATCAATACTTCTACTTCATACAGTATCCACCCTTCATCAAGAAGCTGGCATGTCAGATCAGCATCAGCCAGCCATACTCTGAGGGAGGCTACAGTAAAAAGATATTTTTTAAGACAATAGGTCTTATTTATGTTATGGAAGCATATGTTAAACCGTAAGCCCTCTAAGGACATCCCTGTATGACACCAATAAACATACTTAATAAAATAGCACCTTAGAAGGACGTATGCTATTTCTTAATTAGACCATTGGTTGACAATGCCACAGGGAACAGGGATTCTAACTCCATAACCCCTGTAATCTAAAAGCGGGATACCCACCAAATCCCATTGGTTCAATGAAGATCACACTAAGGGACAAAAACCTCTTTGAATACAGGCTTTCACTTAGGGGAGGGCACACTGCACAATTGCTTGATTTGCATTATCTGATTTGCCCAGCTTAGTGCATAATAGACTTGACTTTGCCCATTTACCAGCGTATTTGGTTGTCCATTATTTACTCTTACTTATGTCTACTATATAACTCTACTGTACAGGCAATATGTGCACCACAACAAGTGTAGCCTGCAATAAATGTTGTTCTAGGAAAACTTTGAAAGAACAATTATTATTAGGCAATTATTATTAGTGTTTTAAAATGCCATGACCCCAGTTAACTACTGTATTTAAGAAGGTTATCAAATATAAAATGGTCCCCTATTTCCGATCTCTCTCTCTTGTGAAAGTCACATGCTTTTCACAAGCAGTAGCAATATTGTTAATTGTATATTGTACATTTTGTCATAAAGAGCTATTTAGTACATTTAGAATTTTTAAATGTAATTTATTATATGTTGATGTGCTTTAAAAAAACGTGTATGCTGGTAGTGTGATCATTTCAGTATAAAGAGACTATTAGGAGAAGTAGAGGAACTGTTTATATTGTCAATGTCACATTTACAAACTATGAACAATCTTGTTTTTATTTAATGGATTTACACTCCATGAGGCTTTGCAAGGACCCTTAAAAATCTGCAACACCTTTTTCATAGGGTGCAGTTGTGCTGTATGTAGAGCAATAAAGTGATTATAGGGAGTAGTCCAAGTGTGACTGTATTTAAAGTTGGGATGTTTATTGGATAGATGATGATTTGGATTTTGCTAGAGGCTGGAGAACTACAGCACCTGGCAGTTTCTCATACCTTAAAGGGACTTAGCACACTTGCTGAAATAATATTGTCCAGATTCCTCAATTAGGTGACTCTTCTCAAATCGACATGCATATACTGTATTTAGGAGAGTCAAGAAGTGCTGAATTAGTGATTATTATTATATAATTATTAGACATGTGCACCAGCAAAAACATTTGTTTTCGTTTCGTTTTGATTCGGATTTAACATATTTTGTTTTTTGGATTCGGGTCCGCAATTTAATTTGTTGCGGGATTCGTTGCGGAATTACAGCTAAAGCGAATGCAAACGAATCCGAATTCCCGATTTCCCGAAATTCGTTAGCGATAGTCCGGTCTAAATTTCGTTTATTGGACTAAATTCGTTAGCAGCAAAGTAACATTATAATTTTTTTTTTTTTTTACAGTCTGCAGAAGATGTAAAAAAAAAAGTGTGAGGTTCCCTTTAGGTCTGGTAGTAATGTTAGGAGGGACCCTCCCCCAAGTTAAAACCAAAAAAAGTGCGTGGGGTTCCCCCCAAAATCCTACCAGACGCTTTAGGTCTGGTAGGAATTTTAAGGGGGAACCCCAGCCCCAAAAAATGGGGGGGGAAACGTAGGGTCCCCCCTAACAGTCCTACTAGACCCTTGATCCAAGCACTGGCCCCTCCCTGCGCCTTACCAGGCCACATGCCCTCGGCATTGGGAGGGTGTCCCCGTGCTGATGGGGACAAGGGCCTCTTCCTCACAACCCTGACCCAGTGGTTGTGGGGGTCTGCGGGCAAGGGGGCTTATTTGCATCGGGTACCCCTTTAAATAAGGGGGCACCCAGATGCCGCCCTCCCACTTGTGAATGAGTAAGGGGTACAGCAGTTCTCCATCAGGTCCATCAGCAGAGGGTGGGTACAATGCCAATTTACTATTGGCTCTTGCAAATTGAAATAGCCAATAGTAATGTCCCAATGCTTTTCAATGGGAAAATTCCTTTTTTTTTTTTTTTCTATATTCTGACATTGCTCCGTGTCAGAATAAAGAAAAAAAGAACCGGGCCGAATGCCGCTCAGCGGCATTCGGCTATTCACTCACTGCTGTTCGGCATCTATAAGAATAGGCCGAACAGCAGTAAGTAGCCTGTCGGATGTTCGGCTCAGCCGATCCAGATGTTGGATTGGCTGAGTCAAACTCCTTCTGCACTTCGGGTCGGCCGAACATGCATGTTCGGCCGACCTGAAGCCATGTGAAGCAAGCCGATGTACGGCTGATTTCAGAGTTACAGCAGCAGTTTTCCTTTACGTTTAGATAAAGGTTTTACATAAGTAAAGAATAATAATTGTAAGCTCCCTGCCAGTGTTAAATGGTTTATCTCAACCCTCTAACTGACACTTTTGTTGGACAGCCTGACCTGTTAAATTAAGTTGACCAGACTTACTGGCTGGATCACACGGTGAAAATAAAATAGCAAAAAGTCTAACAAAACAACTAATACAGCCACCACATTTAATAATTGGTAAGCTGCATTGTATTACATTTTTGCTTTTGGGTTTAGATATGCTTTTACACTAGTCTAGGAATTTGATAATTTTACTCATTGCTCACATATGTTAATGATACAATGGTAGTGTAATTTAATGATTATAAACATACCAATCATGTTTTACAATTATTTGTTACTCTAGATAAATGCAGATACAATTAACGTTAATTGATGTCTACGTACACTGTTCAGATTAAAGCGTTGCATTGTAATATGTTGAAAAAACAAACCTCTAAGAGTAAGTATTGACAGGCTTTTGTTTGCTTTTGAACAGCTTATCTTCCCATAGTAGTCTATGAGATTGAAAAAGCAGCTGAAAAAAAGGTTAAATGCTGGTCAACTTTAGGTCACCTGCAGCTGCATTAAATTGAAATGGACTCAGAAGTATCTCAAACTAATGTGAAACCTGCCTTTGTCCATCAAAGCTCTCATTTATTTAGTTTAGTTAACATTCATTTTGTAAAATTAACATTCTCTACTCCTTCAGTAAATCAACGCTATTCAGCTGTGTGTGTACATTTCGGCTTGAGCTATTGAGCTCTATAAACAACAGGATTTTTTCGATGGAGGAACCAAGGAGGGCCTGGAAAACATGTGAAAAGGAACAAAGAGTTCCACCTGCTGATTGGATATGAAAATACTAATTATGAATATCCATTATTTCATACTTGCCTGACTAAAAAGACAAAAATATATTGAACTATTTTTGTACTAACCATCATAAAAGAAAATATATGTACAAAACAACTATACACTAAAATAATTCAACGTGTACCTGTGCATGCAAAAATGTTCTAAATCACATTCACATGTGCACCATGGCTGTTTTTGTAGTGCATAGTTTTTTTTGTTGTACTCCAGTCTTTTGAGTGAGTAAAACGTACAGTTTTGGTACCTCAAATATAATATTAATAATGGCTTAATTACACTGTTTTGATAGCCCACGTAAGTTTAGGAAAACAAGTCCCTTTTAGCGTCTTATATTTATTGCACTGGTTATACAATTAAAGTGACATTAAAGTAAAAAAACATTTCTCCCCCTCAATGCTGGTGCATACACTTACCTGAAATGATGCCTCTTGAGCCAATCATCATATTCTTTCCTGTAGTTTTCATCAGTCCCTCCACTGCTGCTGCCGGTCTCTGATCCAGCACTGACTGCTGCGTCTTCTGTGTCCCATGGAGTCTGTGCGGGTGCACACTGCCGGGCTGCGTCCATATACTTACCTTGTGTCTCTCCTCGTCTCCCAGCCAAAGATCTGAACTGAGCATGCTCCCGCCCCAAGATCCTTTGCGGCCGCCCAAGAATCTTCAGATCTTCGGACTGGAGAACGCAGCTGAGACACAGGTAAGTTTACACCCTTTTGAAAAAACGTTTTCAATGTTTTTGCATTTACCTACTGCTTGCTAGCAATAGATATATGCAAAACCCCTGAGGGTTTAATAACCCTTTACGTTTTAGTTTCTTTGACTAACTGCAAAAGTAAAAAAATATAAAAAAAGAAGTACAACAAGGTCACATTAGAAATAACCCCAAGTATGATATCATAAAGATACATGAGCTATGCATAATTTCAGCAATTAATGGGACAACTGACATTTTAATCATATGGCACACACATTTACCTGCATATCTGGGAAATAAAGATTATAGCCAATGTCAACATAAAATACCTTTTGATTTACTTTTCCCGGATTTAAGTGGGTTCTCATGGTATGTGCTTTCGATCACTGAAGAACATTAGCTGATTATATTATTTTAGCATGACAGATTCTGATTTTTAACAGGCAAAAAGCACAGCTAATGGATGAGAGCTGACATAAAATCTGGCAAACCTATCAATCATGGTTATTCCAAATACAGTAGTTGGTTTACAGGTACACCATTAAAAGAAAAATAAGTCAATATAAATGTTTCCCATCAGCAATAACTGTTTTTTAGTATTGCCTAAAATAGTTATCTCCTAATTATCTCCATAATATATCTCCTATATATACCATCAGTAAGCGATGACTAATATACTGTATGATGTTTAAATATGAAAGGGCAACCCCTTCTTTACCAGAATGATATCATAGTAAATAACAGTGCCAAAAAGTAGCTTAAAATCATTTATGGCCTAAGAAGATTAAAGGATCAAATTCATGCCTAGAATTAAAATTTTGGTAAACATTTTGTCACAAATTTGGATACAGGAAGGCCCAATGAGGTTCATGGTATTGCCATCCATTGTGCATTCTAAAAAAATGACTAGCAAGCTGGCAAACTATCATAAGAACCCAGGGTTCTCCAATCTGGACATTGTATACAACTGAAAAAAACACACATACAAATTCTAATCTGTGTGCAATCAAACTGTCAATCTTGTTTACTGTCAGCCACCCACTGCAATGTAAGAGAAGATGAGGATGCAATCACATGATGGAATCTCACACAGATTAGCAGCAAATGTAAAGCTAAACTTAGTCACTGTTACTTCACAGGTAGCAGAACAATCTCTCTAGGAGTTGTGCATTTTTTGCTTAGTACACAGAAGGCCAACTTATTTGTTTTATATTTACTTTCCAAAAACAGGAAAAACAGAAGTAAACTTTACTGTTTGGGCACAATTGCTTTATCATGTTGGTGGGAGCACTTTTGGGAAAGCATGCAACCACTTTGTTGAGACCAAGCTTCAGAGAATTACACTGTTCAGGTCCATGCCACTTAATTGTATATACTGTATGTAGGTAGAGATGTGGTGCAGGTTCTCCCCCCTTGGCTAATCACTTTGGGGTGGTGCCCCATCAAGTGGGAGGAAGAGGGAGGAAGCATCTGAAATTGCCATAGGTTATATGGTCCAGCTGGTTATGATGGCTGGGTTGGAGTTTCAATGGATCATCCCAATCACAGCAATCTCAAAGATAATATGACTTCCATGGACAGGATTCTTAGAACCATTTAGTCAATGCCAAGGTAGTTTTCTAAGGGCATGGCATTATATTATGTATTGGCATGCAGTTCACAATTCATAATTATAGATGGAATAACACGCATCTTCCCATGACTGATATTTTGAATCCTGTTAGAGCTCAAACATATTCTTATTGATCTTTGGAAATGAGTAATGATCCCAGACATTTTGGTGCTCCAGCATTCACATAGTCTGGGACAATTCTTTTGTTGGCTTGCATCCATTGTGATCATTGATTGCCTCAGATATAAAGTCCCTAAGATATATATTTAGATTCTGTTGTCCTAAAGTTAATTTGAAACCAAAATTGTCTTTACACTGGAACTCCTTGAATTATGAACATTTCATAAATTTTTCTTATATTAAACATACTATAAATATACAGTTTAAATGCTGCATATTTAGACTTATTTTGCCCTAATATCAGCACAATATTAAATGAGGTACTACAGCTAATATGATCTTACTAGCCCATCACAATTTTAAGACATCAGAAAATACTATACTTACTAAACATCTAGTCCAGATCTTCTACAATTCCATTAATTTCTCTTAGATGTAAAAAGGAAAACAGATTCCTCCATCACTGCTGTATGAGCTGAGATCTAGTTTATCAGTTTCTTCTCTGACTATAGCAGCCAGAGAGATGATAGTCTGAAGGCAGAAGTTACGTAATACACATCACTTCTGCATTCAGAGATCGAAGATGAGATCAGCAGGTGGAACTGTACTGTTCTCCCTCCAATCTCAGTACAGAGAGCTGAAGTGCCTGGCCCGGGCCCACACTGGGGACAGTGGAGAACGGAAAAGCCAGCAGCGGTGGTGGAGGGGGGTTTGCACACTCCTAGGCACTATACAAGCGATCAGTATAAAACCTTTTACTGTCTCCTGCTCACTCGCATAGTAGGGGGCGTACAAAAAAAAAGTGCCGTACATGTACAGTGACCCGCACTAAAGCTCCTGTGTCAGTCAGGCATGTGTCAGTCAAGTAGTTAAGCCACATTAAAAGACCCTGTCCCCCCTGAACTGAATTTATTTTTGTATTTTTGTATTGTATGTACTGCATGGCAGTGGCCAGCTACCCTTACAAATTAGCCTTGAAAAAGGCCAGAAAAAAAGGACAAGTTTTATCTCCTAAAACTTTAATAGAATCCAACTCTATATTTGGGGTTTGCCAAACCTCCTCTGAACCGAACTTTGCCCAGGTCCCTATTTGTGTATGTTTTTAACATTATAGCAGGAAAGCCCAGAAGAATTCAGAGAGCTTTACGGTTCTGTGCTAGACACAGTAGAAAAACAATGGGGGTTATTCACAAAGCTGCCGAGGACAGCCTTGTGAATAACTGACCCGAAGTGAAGTGAGCCAAACGCTGTTCGGCTATTCACTTCAGGCTTGTACGGCTGATTTCAGCCATATACCGACTGAAATCAGCCGTACATCGGCTTGCTGCGGCTGGGTTCGGGTTGGCCGAACATGCTCAGCATGCTCGGCCGACCCCAAGTGCAGAAGGAGTTCGACTCAGCTGATCCAACATCTGGATTGGCTAAGCCGAACCTCCGTCAGGCTACTCGCTGCTGTTCGGCTATTCTCATAGAGGCTGAACAGCAGTGAGTGAATAGCCTAATGACGCTGAGTGGCATTCGGTTTGGCTATTCTGCTCGGTGCTTCTGTGGTAAGGAGCAGAATAGAAAAACTGTAGAAAAAAAGTAGAAAAAAAGTAGAAAACGATTGGGCGGAGCTAGCAGTGACAGCTAGCTCCGCCCAACTGTTTTCTATTGGCTGGGACCAGCTGTCATTACAATGAGAGCTTGTCTGAGCCGGCGGTGATATCAAAGCCGGCTCCGCTAAGCTCTCATTGTATTGACAGAACATTGGGTAACCAGGCACGCTGTTCTGTCATTACAATGAGAGCTTAGCAGGGCCGGCTTTGATATCACTGCCGCCTCCGACAAGCTCTCATGACAGTTCAGCGTCCCCTGGTCACTAGGTAACTGTCATTACACACTGAGAACTTGGTGGAGCCACTGCATTGTTACTGCGGCTCCACCGGGTTCTCAGTGTACTGAAAGATCAGCTTCCCTGGTTACCTGGTAACCAGAGGATGCTGATCTGTCTCTGCATGCAGGTGGCTGGAGCCAGCCGTGAGATGACGGCTGGCTCCGCCCAGCTGTCAGTAGCAGGTTGTCGGCCGGCCAATGGCGGCCGTTGGGCCAGCCTCTGCTTTTACCTTGGCTCAGTTGACCCGCAGCATATGCCTTCGCCTCGACTGAGCCGCTCGGTCAACTTCGGGAGTTGTACGGGCTATGGTGAATAGCCCGTACCGCAGCCCTTCTGTTCTACTGAACCGAAGGGGTCCTGGGACTGAAGCTAGCCAAAGGATCAGCCGAAGCTACGGCTAGATCCTTCGGCAGTTTTGTGAATAGACCCCAATATGAAGACTGTTTCCCCGAAAAGAGATGCCTGCATTGCAAAAGTTAAAGTTACAGCATAATCTAATCTTATTGTTTGCTTTAGCAAGAATCGAAAAGTCAGAAAAGTTGGGGTTTTTTAGGCAGCCGACTGACAACTTGCACACCAAGAATTTCTTGAAAAAGTATATTTTAATTGATTAAAAAGCAAATAGAATTGATAAAATTGACAACATGATTCCCCTATAAACTCACTCCACATTGATTAAATTCATTCATATGTAGATGACAATCAGAATTCTTGTGCAATTGAACATGATTGAAAAAGCATGATTGAAAAGTTCATAATTACATCACATGATTTATATAATGGAAGATGATGGAGGAGCTTGATTTTCTCAACGTTTCGCACTAGATAGCGCTTCTTCAGGAGATGAAGAGGGAAGTTGTCCTTGGAGTCTGTGTGCATCCCAGTCGTTCACCCTGGCTCAGACCGTGAAGGAATAAAAGCAAATGGCAAGGAGGGGAGAAAGAGGAGAGAGAAAATGAAAAGAGGCCCAAGACCCCAGTAGAGGCAGACCCAATCGGGAGATGGCGGGGGTACCACTCCTCGCAAAAAATTGGGAGTAGATAACAAAACTTTGACAGTCAGCGTAGTAAGGTAACCGTTCCTCTCTCTCGATATCGTGCCCCCAGCAGCTAATACAGCCCTGCAGGGCAAAATATACTTTTTCAAGAAATTCTTGGTGTGCAAGTTGTCAGTCGGCTGCCTAAAAAACCCCAACTTTTCTGACTTTTCGATATACGACTCTCAGGGGTGTTGGCATCCTAAGCCTTGATCCAGGTCACTGTCTTTTCAAATGCTTTAGCAAGAAGAAATAATTTTCCTTTTTTTCTGCTAAAGTTTACATTTTTGTAGTAATCATCCAAAGAGAATACTATGCATCTTCAGTTTTTGTTTCAGTATATAACCTGACCTATATTCCTGAAAAAAAAAGAAAACAAACATAAATAAGGCAATCATACTGGTAAAAAGGTCTTTGTTGCCATTATTTCCAGGTCTGTTCTGTCAGGATCAAAAAAACTCCAAATACTATGTTAAAATGTGAAGCATTTTGGGCATGTAGTTTAATCCACTGTTAAGTAATGAAGAAGATAAGGCTAACTGGGAACCATTCTGGAAACTTTAGGTTTTCAATTTGCATGTTCTTAATCTATGGAATGTAGTTTACCCTCCAGGGAAACCTGAAAACTTTGTTAAGTGCAATTTTACTTGTTTTTTCTCCAAAATGCCAGTTTATCACTTTTACTATGTCTAAGGTCCAAAAAGTAAAGTTCACTATGCTAATATGTATACTGTTATAAAAATATGTGCACTTTTGCTGTATAGTTCTGCTTATATTTAGTAATTTCTGAACTAAAAAAGTAACAATTAG
The DNA here is from genome assembly GCF_000935625.1 of Nanorana parkeri. NCBI lineage: Eukaryota > Metazoa > Chordata > Amphibia > Anura > Dicroglossidae > Nanorana > Nanorana parkeri. The sequence goes on from NW_017306339.1 coordinate 568,994, forward strand.
GTGTTTGTGTATTTACCACAGTGCAAGTTGCTGAGATTATGCAAACACTTTAAATATATAATCAACTAAGGCCTATTAAATAACCTGACTTCTCCATCTGACTCTGTTCCTATCTGAACTATAACACTTTACCCTAAAAATTAACCCTTAACACATGAGACATTCACATGTCAATGGCCAATTCTAGTGTGTCCCACACATGTGCATCAACTACATATGTAAGGCAACAGGCACATATACTATATGATCAAGCGCATGTGCGCAGTATGCATGTTAAATCTTCAAAACTCTTAAAGGAGCCATATATTTCTAACAACATTGTCAGTTTGAGGGTCTGTTGGTCTGCTCTGTGGGTATACTCCATTTAGTTTGGCCCCTGATGTCAATCTGGCCTTCCTGCCTGGTGCTTGCCTAGCCACTGCCTGCCCTGACCTCTGCTTCATTTAAAAACTTCCTTGTGCGCCAATTAGGGTTTAACGTATCAGCCTGGGTTCAGTTTGTAGGAGATTCATTGAATGCATCATCAAATCCAAATTGTTGCAAACTTTACTCTGAAAACATGCTGGTAGGTTAATTGGCTCCTGTCTAAATTGGCCCTGCTATGTATGCATGTGAGAACACCTTAGATGTGATGTGACCTTAGATTGTAAACTCCTTGAGGGCAAGGACTGATATGAATGTGCACTTTGTAAAGCGCTGCGTAAATTGTTGACACTATATAAATACCAATAATTATATTAATAATAATAATAATAATCATCTAAATCCCATTGAAGTTAATATGGTGGCAAATAATGAAATCAATTTTGGCCAGTTCAGGGATAATAGGCAAGGGATTGTCAAACAAAGGGCATTAGGAGCGGGGCATTGATATGGGGGACATGCAACAATGCAAAAATAAACTTTAAAGAATGCCATTCAGTGGGGAAAGGGTCCTCCTGTTTGTGTGACTTTGAGGGTGACATGGGAGAAACACCATTCCTTTATAATATATGCTTGTGAGATGCCTTTAAACTGTGTGCAGCATTATGGTACAGTATGATTCTCATTCTGTATGTGTAAATATTTTCTAAATCTTATATTTGGCTTGGCTTAACTCCAAAGCTGCCAGAACTGTTTTGCACATTTAAGGCCTTAAATTCTTTAAGGCCCCCCAAAATTATAGATTTTCAGAGAGCAGAGAACCTGGAGAATAAAATGGTCAAAGTTGCAATTTTTTTGTTCACACGGTATTAGCACAACAGTTTATCTAACCCAATTTTTCAGTAAATGATGCATACAAATTAATTTTAGTGCACACGAACACAATAAAACACTTAATTTTGATAGTATATAAAAGATGAGGTTGTGCTCAGTAAATAGATACCAATTATGTCAAGCCTCAAAATTGTGTATGCCTCTGAAATGGTGAAAACTTTGGTATCCCAAATTGTCCATAGGTAACACTTTAAAAGCCTTTACAAGAAACTTTATTTGCTATATAGCCATGACATACAATAAGGAACAACACGAAACTTTATTTGCTATATAGCCATGACATACAATAAGGTAGGATGGTGGGGGGAAGTTAGTCTGCCTTTGGCGCTTTGGTGGAGCAACAAAATAATGTATGTATAATGGTTTACGGTTGATTGTTGATTATGCTTGATACCTTAAATGATGTCGTAAGCTTTGTATTTTCTATATGCAACCTTCAAAATAAAAATTGTCAATTTAAAAAAAAAAAAGCCTTTACAGTTCATCGATATAGAGATAACTGAATGGGCCTGTAATAAATCAGTGTTTCCATAGGTGCACCCAACAAATATGTTAATGCTAATATGTGCATGTGCATGGGTGTTGGGGGCTTTAAAGATGTGTTTGCTTTTTGGTACTGGTGCTCACTTCTTCAGCAGACTGCTTCATGTCAATTTGCGGGAAGAATAACTGTAAAGGAGGAGGAGGTAGAAGAGGGCACATTTGAAGCTGCTAGTTAAAATTCCCTGCTCTGCGTTTGGCAGCAGGAAGATGAGGATGGCTTAGATAGCTGCTCCATGATCTTCATTGCATGTTCTGGCTATATGGCTTTCAAACTGTTAAAAAGAAAAGGAAGACTTGACCTGCCTGTCAAAGATGTGGCCTGACCACCGCTTTCTTTTACTGATCCAAAATTTGATTGTCCCTTAATAGCTGCACATAAGGAACCTTAGGGCTCCAAGATGTGCTGAATACAATGGATTGTCTAAATATACTAGCAGCTATAGTAATAGGGGGGTTGAAAATATGGTGTTTTGGTGCACTTAACAATGTGGTGATTTGGTGCACTAAACTGTGCTGTGCGAGTATGCTGTGATTTGCTGCAAAGGACAGTATAAATATAAATAAATATATATATATATATATATATATATAT
>NW_017306339.1:571565-575567 GCF_000935625.1 Nanorana parkeri
ATATATTTATAAATATATATATTTTATACTATACTGTATAAAAACACTAAACCCCAATCCTAAAACACTAATCCCCAACCCTATCTTTTTAAAAGGGAAAAAAAGAACCCCAATTAACAAAAACAATTTTAAGGAGGGCCCAGCAGCTAAACAGCAACTGAAGTTGTTGCTAACAGACACAAAAAAAGTAGTACTTAAACAACTGTTTAGTCTATGCACTGTGAACACAGAGGTGGGTTTGTAATAAAATGCAATGCTAGCACACAACAATTCACAGTTATATATCACATCACATGACAGTGTACACAGGGTGTACAGACTATGTAGCCCACTACACTACAACTAACTACAGTCATATAGCACAATACAGCACAATATAGCACTGTATAGAGCACAGGTTAGCACTGTATAACAGTGACTTGCTCTCCCTGTAAATACTCTTCCTTATCTTTTACAAGTCTCCACACACACTGACAAAAGTCTACTGACAAAAGACCTGACCCCAGTTTAAAGACCAGGAAATGAATGATTGGTAATATTATTATAGTACTAAATGGCCGCTTTGGTTCACCATTTCCCAAACTGTGAACAACTTGAATTTGGTTTGAACTGATATTCTAACCTCACCTAACTCTCATCCCTGTTCACCGTTTTTTTTTTACTTCCTAGTTAATGACACAGAGGCTGATCTCAATTAAATATTCCTCCAATGCCTTGTACTCTACCTTAGTCCCTTTCGTCAGCTGTCAGTGAAGCAATTCGAAGTTTTGCACTCAAGTTTTGTTTCCAGTGCAACATTCACAGTAGATCAGACAATTCTGGAGCCTGTTGTGATTGGTAAGAGCACCTAACCATTCAGCTGGTATCCTCCACTATTTTAATTCTGTCTCTGTGGATGTTAATTCCATGGGACAGATCCTTAGCCCTAACCTTTAACTCTACTTATTACTGCCCTAATTTTAACCATAAGCTAACCTCTAAACTAATTCCTAAATCTAATTAACCTTTGAAATGCCATATTAATAGGTAGCAAAAACTAGTGATTAGATAGCAAAAAACTCCAAAAATCATTAACCATCAGTCCATAGTGGCAACAATTTAAAATAAAAAAAAGTTGTTTTTTTGCAACACGGAAAGAATGACTTGAGGTGATACACTTAGGGGCTGATTTATAACTCTTCCACCCAGTCTATAACAGCGCACATTTTGTTTGCATTGCACTACCACCACTAGAGGGCTGTGAGGAGCATAGAAATGTACTTTTCTCATCAGTGCCGTCTAGTGGTTATAGCCTTACTTGTGACAATCCAGCAAGGCTTTAAAGGGTTTTCCGTAGGGGTGAGAATAAATTCTTTCATCTATCAAAATCACCCAAATTACACATAGTGATAAAAACCAAAGACATCTTTGTGTGAGCAGGTATCAATTGTTTACTTTTCAAAAGGATAAGTATTTCACTGTGGGTGCACCACAGTGACACACATTGAAGCGTCAGGAAGGATATTATTGTATAACAGTGAACTCAAGTATCAAAGACCCTATGACAAGATATTTGTAAAGGGACATCTGCCCATTGTTCACTGCCAATTGGCAGACTAAGGGTGACCCTAAATAATTATGAGGATTGAAAGATGTTGCTCTATGGACAAGAGGTGGTAAGATATTTGCAGTTCCCTAAATTTTACTAGAGTCCACTATGATTGTCTGAGCAATGTAAAATTGTGACACAAAAGCGCCAAAGACGATCATTCCTCAGAGGGATGTAGTCGTGTGCATGTTTGCAGGACGCAGCCCCACTACAGCCAGGGAGACTGGGACATCTGGAAGAAAAGACAAAGAGTTGGGCACCTTTCCTGGTGCAGATATGTTTATTCAATAGCAGTTAAAAAGAAACAATAAAATCAATGTCGCTGTCAGTGGGTCCCTTGCAACTCTGGGACCCACTGACAGCGACATTTATTTTATTGCTGTCCTGTTCAGTTTTCTGCCCCTCCGATTGGCCAGGGGGTCAGTGACACTCAGTAGGCGGAGCCTACTGCAGACTAGGCTCATTCGGTTTTGTCTGTTCCAGTCCATCTAAAGTTTTTTTCACTACTTATACCTGGCTAGTGTCAAATGAGCCGATAGGGCTCCGCCTGATTTGGATTACATCCTCCCTTTAAATACTCTATGGGGATGAGCAACGAGTCATGTTCTGATGAAGGGGGCTTGCCCCGGAAACGCGTCAACGCTGACATCTCACACATCGGCACATAGGATATGTTATACGGATTTCCACTTGCCTTGCTCTGGTTCATTGTCCTACGGCTTATTTATACTCTACTCTTGTGAGTTAATTCCTGTTTCTTTTTACCTGCTATTGAATAAACATATCTGCACCAGGAAAGGCGCCCCCCTCTTTGTGTTTCCTTCCAGATGTCTGAGCAATGTGTCCAATGTGGAGAACTGTTACATGCATGGTTATCATTTTCCTTAGAATTTTTCAATAAAAGAAAAGAGAATAATCAATAATCAAAAACTATCACAGAGTTTATTTAATTCCTGGGAAAATTCTTGTGTTAGTGTGTATGAAGCAGAATAAATCTTTGTCAATTTGGCAAAAAGAAATTTCAAGTCACCATTGTAGTGATAAAATAGCGGTTGTATAAATATATAAATAAACATTATATTTATATTTATGTGCGTTGTGAAAATTGGATCTTCAGGAAATATCCAGGCAATCTCAGTTCTTTTCCAGAGAGTAGCATTTAATTGGATCGAAGAAGCAGATGAACAGCAAAAAGTCCAACAGAGTAATAAAATAAAATATCTAGACCTCAGATGACAAACGCTCCATAAGGACCCACTCTATCTACCCAGCATATATCTCCAATCTATAAATGCACCTATGTGCCTCTTTTCATGACTCTCATCTTTCATAGCCACTGTAGGCTCTCAATTCATATACAGTTTATTGCCAATCACTAACACTGAAAAGACTTCTGATTGGCTGGCCTAATTACTCCTTTGATGTTAGTTATCTAAACAGGTTTTGACAACATTCCCTACAGCTGTTCTATTGTGTACAATCAACACCCTGAAAATAGGGTGGTCAACTGGTCATGAAACTTACATAATAAAAACCTAGTTAGCATAGGTGTGTTAAATAACATCAGCCAAAATAATTTCCTGCAATACATAAGCATACACCCTAAATATGCCCATAATATAATCTACTTCAATCGTAATTTACAACAACTATAAGCACAAAATTTTAAAATTCAAAAAGATATGACATTACCAAAAATATAGCCATTTGTAAGGTAAAACACAACAGGCTAAGAATACCCCTTTATGTCATGTTGCAGAAATGGCACAGACATATTTTACTTTTAGGTTTGGTGTTGATACTGAAGGCCTTATCTGTTCATTTTACTCAGAAACTGTGATAAAGTTGTTTTGTTTAGTCAGAGAATGTAACAATGGTCCTTTTAAGACTTGTGATATGCAAGATAGACAGCTAAATGGAATTTCTAAAAATGACAGCATAACTCAAGTATGAAATGCTTCCTATTAAACTATCAGGCTCATGCAAAGATTATAACTTACTCACAAAAATGCTACTATTATTATGAAAGCATGTACCATTAAATACATCTTCTGTATTTGCTTTTTTATGCTACTGTAATAAGCAAACTAAACATATGCTTCCAATTTTTTTTTATATTTTAGTGTAAGAGATTATCTTACACTGGGGATAAATACAATGTCACATTTAGATATGCAACAGAATATTGTAACAAAAAGTTATGATAGCACATTTTGATATGGAAAAAAATATTGTAACACTATTTTAAATACCAAAAGAAATCAATGAACCACATTTAAGTCAAAAAGTTGAAACCATTTGTTCAAATTGGAAATTTAAATGCCTAAAATACTTATACATGAGATTTAAAAAGCCCCCAAAAATATACTTACTGAAGAGTATTTACACTGAGATTACACACATATATATATATA
>NW_017306339.1:575963-580663 GCF_000935625.1 Nanorana parkeri
TATATATATTTAAATAGTGATAAAGCTTTCACAATATGTTTATTAAGAAAACAGACATCAAAACTGCCATGTACAAACATAAGATTAGCATTGGGTTCAGGTAGGGTGCAGAAAGGACACCAAGCCATATATAACACCACATAGCACAAAAATACACATCATTAAATAACAGCACAAGCCCAAAAAATCTGGATCAATCTGTATACATATTAGTTTCATTAGTTATCACATATAACTATGGATATACATTTAAATAATAATAAAACTTTATGATCAAACCACTGAATGTGTATGTCAAGTCATGTTCCACAATTGGCCACAACAGCAAAAAAACTCATGTTAGGCCCCTTTCACATGGGCAATCCGTTCGGGTCTGCCTGTCAGAAAAACTAAAATGCGGACCCAATCAATTGCCCAATGCTAGTCAGGGCAGCCGGGTCTAAGGAAAGAAAATCAAAATAATTCACTTTGTATAATAGGTGCTTTTAGTAGGTGCTTGCAGTCCTTAAAAAAACATTATTTTATTGTATTATTACTATACATCATTATTTGTGAAAATATATATTTTTCATTAAAAAACAAAATAAAATGTATTTAATAATTAACACATTAAATTAATTAATTTAGGTTCTTAGAAAGTTGGTTGATTATTCAAAGTAAGATTGTTTGAAGAATGAACATTTCTGTGTATATGGAGTATACACACAAATAAATAAAAAAGGAAAATAGTGGTGCATTTGGTTACGTGCAGCACTGGACACTTAAGTTTAATTCCAGAATAAGGACTAGTATTTGTATTTTACTCTCTGATATTTGTTTACTAAATTATGTTTCTGTAGGTTTAACATTAACCTAATCAGAAATGTTTCTAAGCCAACAATAGTGCTACAAAAGTGCTAAAAAGCATCTTTTGGTGCCTGTAAATAGCTAATTTCACTTTATTCTACTTATTGCCTTTCCAGGCTACTATTTCTATGTTATTTGTTTATTACCATCTCTTTTCTTTATATCCTATTGGCAACTACTACTTTTTTCTCATTTAGTGCTTCTCTATGATTTTTTAGACATGTAACCTTCAAAAAAAGTGTTTTGTTTCATTTGGATTTTCATTTCTTTAGTTTTTCAGATTTCGGATCTGAAATTTGATTTGGTTCGTTTAGAGAGTAACCAATACCATTTTTTACAGACTGAGTACGAGTAACGATACTTTTCTTCAAGTAGTCACTGGTACCAATTACTGATACTTTTTTTAGTGCCATGTGACAGCTTTTCTAAAACAATACAGACTCAGGACTTTAGGACAGTAGTGGAGTGCCACTGCACCCCTGATAGCTCTGCTACTGACTCCAAGCTGTGGAGGGACTACAAATCCTAGCAATACATTATGGAACAATGCAGAATACCACCAGCTATAGAGGACTACAAATTCCAGCAATAAATTATAAAGGAAAGCAGAATAATATGAAGCTACATATTCTGGGGTGTTGCTTTGGGATGGTGGCCTGATGTCTCTAGGGTTTCAAGTGGGCTGTGTGGGCTCTCAGGTGGGCTGTGCAGGGTGTAAGGTGGGCTGTCTGGGCTCTCAAGTAGGACTGTGTGTGCTCTCAGCTGGGCTGTGCAGGTTCTTAGGAGGGCTGTGCAAGTTCTTAAGAGGGCTGTGCAGCGTCTAAGGAGGGCTCTGAAGTGTCTCACCAGGGCTGTGTAGGGTGTTAGAGGGCTGTGCAGCATCTCATCAGGGATGTGTGGGATGTTAAGAGGGCTATGCGGCATCTCACCAGGAGTCCGGAGGCTGGCTGCAGGGATCCACAGGAAGGAGGAGGATAGATGTGCAAGACCTTATGGCAGTCACTTGTGTTTAAAAATGTAAAGTGCCGGTATCAGTGCGTAGTATCAGGGCTTTGTTCAATAGTATCGGTGCATCCCTAGGTTCGTTATTCAGATTTTGGATACGTCTGACTTTTTGCTTGGGGAACATAGTCACATTACCTTGCCTGTAATGAAACCCCCATCAGCCAAAAAAAACCTATCTCTGATTGGCCAGAGAACAGTCACATGTCCAAATTAATTTTTATTTTGAATGAAATTTGGACGGATCTGAACTTTCGTTAAACAAGCATTTGGATTTGTTCGCATTTGGACGCGTTAGAATTCAGACATTTGGACATCTAAATATCCATTCGGAACAAAACAAAATTGACATGTCTATTGATTTTTTTTGAAGCCTCTACACCGTTCTCTTATAGTATTTTTCCATAGCACTGTTAAGAATACTATCAGAATGCAGCTATATGTATTTGTGTATATTTTGTTATAACTATGTATGTCAGATATATGTTTTTTTTGCATTTCTATAAATAAATATATATTTTTATAAATATTTTGAAGGGATGGTGGGATCCCCTGCGTGGGGAAAACTGCATCTTTGACTACTATAAAGAAGTAGGGGACCCTCCTTCAATATTTTGTATATTCTACTATTCTACACTCCACCTTCCTTTCCCCATTTATATATCGTCTATTGATTTTTATTGTCTCATTTCTTTCTCCTATATACACCATGTCTAGTTCCTTTGAATGTTATATTTTCTTCTTATTATTAATATTATTATTATAATACAGGATTTATATAGCGCCAACAGTTTGCGCAACGCTTCACAATATAATTCTTATTTGCTATCACTAATTTAAATGGTGGTAGATATTACTCACAAACACAAAACTAAATATTAAGAAGAAAAATAAAATATTTCCTCCTTCTTCCTTCCTCTCACCATTTACATGGCTTCATCAGGGAATTAATAACACCTTTGTGCTGCGACATATAAAGTACTTTACCACATCTAAATGGTTGCACTCCTTCCTGTTAACCAAGAAAAAACAGGTTTATGTTGTGGTGAAAGACCATAGAGCTTAGTGTGGAAATAATTAAATTGGCTAACAAGTGACTCATCTAAAGTATGAATATTACACTTGATGTCTTTAATTTATAAGGCTGTGGTAGTTTTTTGCTTTAGTAAGGCTCTTGCAAGATATTTGCTGCACTTATTACCATATATTAATAGCAAATGTGTTATAAGAAGGAAAATGTCCCTTCTTGCCCTGCTTTCTAGAAGAAGAGGTTCAGCTCTCACAGATGCAAGTTCAGAGGTGCTAAAGCCAGCAAGATCATATTCGGTCTAAATGTGAGCTCATCCCTAGTTAGGAGGTGGGGATTAAAATGCCAGATAAGATGTGTGTGTGTGGGGAGGGGTGTCTTTAGTTAGGGATTGGGCAATTGGGTCATGATCAGAGATCTCATGGAAAAATTGTCAGCTTTGGCCATTGAAGAGGTCAGTTCTTGGGAGGTAAACAGATAGTCAGTTCTAGACATGTGTACTGCCAAAAAATTTGTTTCGTTTCGTTTTAAATTCGGATTTGTGTTATTTCATTTTTCAGGATTCGGGTGTGAAAGTCAATTCGGATTCGGAATTCGGATTCGGACGAAATTCGGTAGCGTTAGTACGAACGTTCGTTTCGTTTTCTGTGCTTATTCGTTTCTTATTCGTTTCGTTCGTTGGAGCAAAGTGACATTAGAGAAGGAGAAAAATATTTTTTCCCCCTCAAATGTCACTTTTGCTGCAAACGAACGAAACGAATAAGAAACGAATAAGAAACGAATAAGAAACGAATAAGAAACGAATAAGCACAGAAAACGAAACGAACGTTCGTACGAACGCTACCGAATTTCGGAAATGGAAATTCGGATTCGTTTGCATTCGTTATGTCTGTAATTCGGAATTCGGATACATCCGAATGTCCGAATTTCCGAAAATTCGTCCGAATTTCGATTCGGAACGAAACGAATCGCACATGTCTAGTCAGTTCTGTTGTATTTGAGATAGGCGCAGAGTAGAAAGTGAAATCTTTGTCTTGTGGATGGAGTAATCTCTGGGTGTCCAAAAGATGCAGATCACTAATTAAGAGTTTCACATTAACTAGGACTCTATATGGGTACAAGCCAGAATTCTGTGCCAAATTGAAATGACCACTGAGAATTATGGCGCCTGATGCAAAAGATTTAAGTTAACTCAGCATATGTTTTAGTGTTCAATATTGATTGGTATTTGGCAGACAGATATTTACTACTGTAATCTCACTGTAATCTGATGTATCCAAAATAAATATATATCTACCTTCAGGGTTATTTGATGTCAGTGAGGGCTAGGTGTTTATCTGGTGCGATGGATACACCTCACTGTTTTGGCAAGAGTATAATTGCCATTAAAGGCCATTGGTTATTGTTTGTTGGTCCACCTAGGGATCTCATTTGTCTAATTTAAAGTAGGTCTCCTGGAAAAAAGACAATTTGAGCCTTAGCTTTCTTCACTTGAGAAAGAGCAGTATTCCTTTTCTTTGGGGTATTTAAACCTCTACCATTTAGAGAGAGCAGACATTATCAAAGCCTGTTTGGTTCTGTGAAAGAGTGAACAAACTGGGTCATTCAAAGTTGAAGTTAGGATGGGCTTGAGTGTCTGGGTTTCCAGATCTGGTGGGGGAACCAAGTAGGAGTAGACATAAATTGGTTAGTTGGAGGGTTGGGAGAAGGGGGAAGAGAAGGAGGGTGAAAAGAAGGCAGTGAGTGATGAGAGTTGATGTTAAGATGAGCAGTGACAATTTGCAAATGTGGCATATTGTTGATAAAAAATGCTGGTATCTGGTCA
>NW_017306339.1:580925-583779 GCF_000935625.1 Nanorana parkeri
GGTGGAAGCATGGGGGAGCTGAAGGAGAAAATCATTAACAATAAAAAGGAAATAGCATTCATAGCAACAGATAATGCAAATGAATGCTGCATGACAAAGCAAAGTATTTGGCAAGCAGTGAAATGTGCATTCATCAATGGTGATCTGTCTTTAAGAGGTATTCGAGGAATGTGTATAGGGCTGTATATTTCAGATAGATGAAGCAAATGTAAAACTGAGAAAACATGCAGAAGACGTGCATGGGAACACCCACAGAGGGCAGAATAAGAAGGTTATATGGGTGCCAATAAATGTCCTCTGTGTACCAGCATAACTATGTGTAAAAATAACAAAGTTTTAATGGGTAGGAGAAACGGAAAGATCTCACCATCCGAGCAGGAGTGAGTTTTAAATTTTCATAGTTTAAAAATCTCACTGGCTACTTTCATTGACTGTTTCAATCGACAAAGGACCGATGCATCTAAGCGAATAGGTGTGTAAACATGCATAAACACATGTAAACATGCATATTTTTAAGCATCTAGAAGCATAATCAAAGTATCTAGCCTAGGTTTTGCAGACAGATCTTTGCATAAAAAAAACAAGTGGCAAGTTTTAATAAGCCTAATAGATGCCTCTGTCTCTCAACATCTCTTAGAAAGGTTTCAGGGCTCTGCGCTGCTGAAATGTCATAGGATACAGGTGTTGGAAGAGCTGTATGTTAGTGCCTTTGTGCGTGATTTGGTCATTTTTGCAGGCTTTACTGGGCATTTCTTCTTTGAGACTGAAGTTAGGTATACAGCAAGTAACATCTCTAGATGGTGCTTCAGGAAGGCCCCTCGGGGAGAGATCTGTGGATTCAATTGAAATCAGCTCATGATTCCTCTGGGAAATCAAGTTAGTTGTTAAAGATTGCCGGGACTGGAAGTTGTATCTGATCTTGTAGTACAATTTCAGACAGGCTTCTGATTCCAATGTTATGTCTTTATCCCTGTTTATTAAAGTCTTCAAGATGTAGTTTGAAGGCAATCAGGCGGGCTGTATGAACATCCCTGGAGAGCTGTCGTTGTGAAGGAAGAGAGTGATCGGCACAGGTAGAATTAGCTCTAGGGGTCTACGGCTGCTCTTCCTCATCTTTGTCTGTCTGGGGCCTAGACGCAATATTGGGTTCTTTTTCAGAAGGTTCCTGCTGTTGCGAGCGGAACAGCTCGGGAATGCTCATGGCTGAAGTACTGTTGGTGTCTCTGGGGTTTGGGGGGTTGAGGTAGCTCAAGTATTCTTCCCCATCTGATGGAGGTTGTTGGTGAGAGCCAAGTCATGCCCAGTAATATATTACATTTTTGCTTTTGGGTTTAGAAACACTACAATCTGTATGGGAGGTTAGGTGTTCGAATAAGCTTAAAGAATATTTATACCTTTAGTGAAATCTCAGAAACCCCCACTATGTTTTCCCACTACCACAGCACATCTAAAAATAGTTTTAAACAATATTAGTTGTTACAGTAAACCATAATATTCTGTGCTCCCCATAAGTTGACAGCCTATTATTTTTCATATATTACATGGCACCTGAATGGAGAAATTAAAAGAATAGTTAATTATATCTTACATAAAAAAGAAAAAAGGCTTTTGCTCATTAAACCATGCCCCCTAACGTGAATAAAATATATCATAAGATGTACAATTCATTGTACCGTATCACATAAGTGATGATTTATAATAAATATTTTATGTTTTTTTATTATTTTTAGACTATAGCATAACACATCATATAAAAAAAATAATTGTCAGAGTAACTAGTTTTTCACAGATGAATGACATTTACTAAAACACTTTGCGTCCAAAACAATTTTTTAGTTTTTGCACAGATATTAAAATTTGCATTTCTGGCTGGAAAACATGCTTAACACCAAAACCAAAAAATTATACATTTTCTGAAAGCAGGGGCTCCATAGAATAAAACATTGCTATTTGTGAAAATGTAAAAATATAATACCAAGTTTTTGGTAAAATATAAAAGATGGGATTTTTGGGAATCATACATTTAGCATGTGTAAGGGATCATGCACACATGCTGCTGTGACTTGCATTTTATCACACCAGATCAATGCAGGTCACGTCACCGCAAGGATGCATAGAAAACAGATGTTTCCTATGTGTTCCACTTACACCACAATGCGGGTGTGATAAGTCACCACACAGCAGTACATACAGTGCACCGCTCTGCTATGTGAAGTAAAAAAAATCAGTAACAGCATTAGTGTTAATGGACCTTCAGAGATTATTTTACTTTTAAATTATTGAAACACTTCAAAACCACAACACCGCATTTTTGAATCCTCTCTTATCGCTGCATCCCCTAATATTTTCACCCACCCTTACTTAAAGCAGGGGAAAAGGGCAGACAGCATGAAGAGGAGGAGGTAACTTATATGGCTAGGGAGGGGCGAGCAATAAGAAAACATTATTATATAATCCCATGGCCATCTGTCTATGTTCCTTTAGTGGGAAAATAGACAGATGAAGTCCAGACTATAGTTACATGACTTCAACCTATCGAGAAAGGGAAAATAAAATGATAAAATACTACACTCTCCCTTTTCCCTTAAAACTCCCTCCCCTACACACACCCTATTAACCCAACACACAAAAATAAAATAATAATAATACACTTCCCCCTTATTACCCCCCCCGCACATAAAATAATACACTCCCCCCTATTAACCCCCCACACACATAAAATAATACACTCCTCCTTATTAACCCCCCACACATAAAATAATACACTCCACCCTTATTAACCCCCCATACACATAAAATAATATACTCCCCCTTATCAACCCCCCCCCACAACTAAAATAATACATTCCCCTTA
>NW_017306339.1:583809-585900 GCF_000935625.1 Nanorana parkeri
ACGTGCCTGACATGTCAGCTGGCTGCGGGCCACATAGTACCGGCTCGTGGGCCGGTACTTGGAGACCAAAATTTCCACTCGCCGTGACTTTATTTTTACTTGCCAAATGCGAGCAGGAGTGGAAATTTTGAGCCCTGCTGTAGCTGATTGGAAAAATTCTCCAATTCAGCTCACTTTCCAGTTCAGATATGTTGGCCTAGTTTGTTTACTTCTACTGCCTTCTCCAAACTCTTCACCCTTTTGTGAATAGCCCTGTAAATTGCAATAAATTCACTGAAAAAGCCAGAAAATATACTGTAGTGAAACAGTATTTTAGCACTTTTATTGAACACCAACCCCTGCAAGTAAAAAAACAAATATGAAAACATTACATAAAAATATGAAATAGCAAAAAAGCAAGTGGGAACCCAGCAGCTAAACAACAACTAAAGTTGTTGTTGACAAACACAAAAGGGTATCTCTTCTGCAAACACTGTGTGATCTATCACTATCTACCCTTAGGCCTTGTTCACACTAAGCGCCTTCCAGGAGCAGAGCAGTTACAGACCGGCGCAAAACTGCGTCCAATGTATTCCAATGGTATTTTTAGCTCCAGTTCACATTGCAGCGTTCCATTCCAGAGCATGTAAAAAAACTGCAGCAGGCCCTATTTTACCTGCTCTGGAATGCATGCAAACGCATCAAAAACGCAAACACCCTGGAATGACACTGAAAGCCCATTTTAAACTAAAAAAATATTTTTTAATTAAAAACGGCCCGGAGCGCATCAAAAACGCGGCAAAAAACATGTGTCCCCAACACATACTGACTGTAAATATAGGCTGGGCACTATATAGGATGGCAGACATTATCTCTCCCTGCAAACACTCTGTGATCTGTCCCAATCTGCTGCAGGACAGTCTAACACACAGGGGTTGATTTACTAACCTTATAAACACGCCACGAACAAGTATACACCTCTGTAGTGTGTTCCCTCCCAGCATGATCTATTGGTGGAATCTTGACACCTTTGTAGTGTGTACACACCCAGCAGGTGTGTTGTGCAAAGCCCTGCATGAATTGCAAGGTGATGTTGTGTAAATTAGCTCTACATTGTGTTGCTTGCGTTGATGAATGCAGGAATGTAAATGCATGAGCTAACCATTTTTGTCTAAACTGTGAAGCAGCATTATATATGCATCATGTGCATGATTTTTCCATATATGGCATTAGTGGAAATATGCTTTTAGAGACTTTTTGGTTGATAAATACGTTTTGCTGTGTAAAAATCACACGCACCTAGTGCGTGCGTGTGTTTAGGATAGTAAATCACCCCCACAGTGTCAGTAAATGTACAGATTAGTGTACAGTTAATATGCACACCCAAGAGGAATATTCAGACTTTCTTTACAGAGATTTGTTCCTGCTTTTCTGCATTTTCTTTTAGTAAACAAGGTCCTTTAAGTAAATTAAATAACACTGTAAGAAAAAAAAAACAATATTGAAAATCACAAATGTACCAAGGAAAAAATAAACAGTAGGGCTATGTTGCACTGACAAAAATTCTGATCCTTATCAGTTCAATGGATAAGCTTAATTTTGTGTATATTAATGCCTGAATTGGAAAACAAGCTCTACACACAAAACTAACCCTAAATAGCACTCTGAACACAGTTCTATCTAAATTGCAAAAAACAATTTGAACAATTTACAATTAAAAAAAATCCTAAATTAAATAGAATTAATTAAACTTTAGTTCCCAGGGAATCTCCGCAAATTCAATGGAAAAATCCAAATAGAATCTGTTCTGAATTAAATGATGGCTAAATAGTTACAATATATTATGAATGTGTATTTCTAAAGCTTACATTTGGTGTGTTTAATGAAAGTCTTGTTCTATAAGATAAATTGAAACTGCATGAATTATCTTTGCTCTACAGACTTTGCAGTTCCTGCTGATATCACTTTTTTTTTTTACTTTTCTTTAGTAGACTCCTCTAATAATGGAAAAAACAATGCCTCAACATGCTTAATTATCCTAGAACAGGGTGCTACTCAATACATATATTAAATATTTGTATATTTTATGAATACAAAAGTAAATTCTACATA
>NW_017306339.1:585963-602094 GCF_000935625.1 Nanorana parkeri
CACTTTCCTTTTTCAATTTTGTTATGTTGCAGCCTCATACTACAGTTTTTCAAATTCTTTAAAAAGAAAAAAATGAACTATCACATGTACTTAAGTATTCAGACCCTTTACTTTGTTGAAGCACCTGTGGCAGCAATTACAGCCTCAAGTTTTTTGGGTATGAAGTGACAAGCTTTGCGCACCTTGATTATTGCACATCTTTTGCACATCTGACATTCTTCTTTGCAAATCCTCTCAAGCTCAGTCAGGTTGGAGAGGGACCATCGGTGGACAGCCATTTTCAGGTTTCTCTAGAGATGTTCAAATCAGGGCTCTGGCTGGGCCACTCAAGGACATTCATAGAGTTGTCACTAAGCCACTTCTGTGTTATCTTGGCTGTGTGCTTAGGATCGTTGTCATGTTGGAAGGTGAACCTTTGGCCCAGTCTGAGGTCCTGAGTGCTGTGGAACAGGTTTTCATTAAGGATATCTCTGTACTTTGCTCCATTCAGCTTTCCCTCAACCCTGACCAGTCTCCCAGTCCCTGCTGCTGAGAAGCACCCCCACAGCATGATGCTGTCACCACCATGCTTCACTGTTGGGATGGTATTGGGTAGGTAATGAGCAGTGCCTAGTTTCCTCCCGACATAACGTTTAGAATTGAGGCCAAACAGTTCAATCTTAGTTTCATCAGACCAGAGAATTTTGTTCCTCACAGTCAGGGTCCTTCAGGTGCTTTTTTGCAAACTGCAAGTGGGCTTTCAAGTGTTTTGCACTGAGGAGAGGCTTCTGTCTAGCCACTCTGCCATAAAGGCTAGCTCGGTGGAGGGCTGAAGTGATGGGTGTCCTTCTGGAACTTAGTCCCATCTCCACACAGGATCTCTGGAGCTCAGTCAGAGTGACCATCGGGTTCTTGGTCACCTCTCTTACTAAGGCCCTTCTCCCGATTGCTCAGTTTGGCTGGATGACCAGCTCTTGGAAGAGTCCTGGTTGTGCTAAACGTTCATTTGAGAATCATGGAGGCCACTGCACTTTGGGAACCATCAGTGCAGCAGAATTTTTTTTGTAGCCTTAAGGTGGCCATACACTTTACAACCATCGCAAGACCTCAGTCTTGCGATGGTTGCAAAGTAATTAAAAAAACATACGATCTGCCCATCTTGGACAGGCAGATCGTACTTCCGATGACCGCAATGCTGAACGGGCAGTGTGCGCATGCGCACACCGGCCCGTTCGGCATTTGTCTCCCGAGCATCATTCAAACCAGCCGAAAATCGTAAGATTTTCGGCTGGTTTTCTAGCATGCTCCTTAGACAAAAGACATGGAACCGTACAGTAGAAACGGTCGCACGTCTTCATTCACACTGCACGATTCTCGTACGATCGCGGTGTATGGGCACCTGTACAGTAATTCTGTCTCTGAGCTCTGCAGGCAGTTCCTTTGACCTCATGGCTTTTGCTATGATACAGTATGTCAGCTGCGAGGCCTTCTATAGAGAGGTGTGTGCCTTTCCATATTATGTCCAATCAATTTAATTTACCACAGGTGATGCCAATCAAGGTGTAGAAACATCTCAGCAATCATCAACAGAAATTGGAGGCACCTGAGCTAATTTCAAGTATTATTGCAAAGGGTCTGAATACTTATGCCAATGTGATATAGTTTTTTCTTTTTAATAAATTCACAGACATTTCTAAAATTCTGTTTTCACTTTGCCATTATGGAGTACTGAATGTAGATTAATGAGAATTTAAACAGCTGTAATATCAGACTGCAATATAACAAGATTGAAAAAAGTGAAAGGGGTCTGAATGCACTATATATATATATATATATATATATATATATACACGCACACACACACACGGGGTATCAAAAAGGAATGCCTGTTGAGATATAGAATTTATAACACAAACATTGCTCACAGAAATTACTCCATCATCACACACATTTTTCAATTACTGCACTTTATTTCAACTTCTCATATACAATTCACTGGGTACAATTTAAAAAACAGAAGCACAAATTATATACATAGGTTGAACTGGATGAACCTGTGTCTTTATTCGACCTTACCTACTATGTCACTATGTTGCTAAGTTTCTATGTCTATGTTAACCAAGTTTAATGGCTAGTTCACACCATATCCAGTGCATTATGGTACAGTTAGTGGCCGGAACCCACTGGATCGCATAATGAAAGTCTCCTGTTTTCTGGGGTGGGAGGGGGAGTGGTGCATGCACTATTTTTTGCAATCACACTGGACCACGGGCATTGCTGTACCATGCGCCCTGTGCCCCAGAAGGCGGGAGGCTTTTTGTGATTCAATGTGTTCTGGACCCTAAAAGTGTTGGAAAACATTGCATATGATGGGAACCAGCCCTAAAAAGGAGCAAAATGTTCTTGTTTTTAAAAGGTTAAAACTGCATAAGTGTTGTTTGTGTATGTGCCTGTATATACTTGGATCTAGTAGTTACAATATCCTTGTATATTAAGTGAACTAGGAAATGCATCTAAAAGTTTCTTGAATTCATCTATGCTATCAGCGAATACTACTGACCGTGGAAGGAAATTCCACATTTTTACTATGTAGAGTAAAAAAAAAACCTTGCACAGTCTAAGATTAAACTGCTTCTCTTCTAACTTTTTGTTGTGTGCTCATGTCATCAATATAGTTCTTGGTGTAAACATCTTATTCTGGATATTGTGGTCCCCATTAATGATTTTGAAAAGTTCATTAGGTTCCCTCTTAAGCACCTTTTTTCTAAAGAGAAAAAGTTTAATTTCCAGAGGCAATCTTCATAGCTCAGGCCTTCCACCCCTTTATTCATTTTGTAGCTCTTCTCTGAACTCTCTCAAGTTTGAAAACATCTTTCCTGAGGGCTGGTGACCAAAACTGAACCGCATACTCAAGGTGAGGCTGAACCAATGATTTTATATGGTGGTAAAAATGTGTTTTTATCCCTTGCCAAAATCCTTCTTGTAATGCAGGATAGTATCCTGTTTGCTTTGCCTGCTGCTCCTTGGCATTGCATGCTATTGCTGAACCTATGATCTATGAGGACCCCCAGGTCTTTCTCCATGTCTGACTTCCCCAGTGGAGCACCCCCTAAGTAGTAGTTTGCATGCATGTTTTTTGCTTCCAAGTGCACAACCTTGCATTTTTCAATATTAAATCATGTTTTCCATCTAGCTCCCCACATCTCAATTTTATCTAGGTCCTGTTGAAGTGAATTTATGTCTTGCTGAGAATTGACTGCCCTACTCAGTTTGGTATCATCTGCAATTGCTGAGATTGAACTATTTATTTCCATCTCTTTGTTGCTTATAAATAAGATAGACAGGAGATTTGGAGTTCATTGTCAACATAATGGTGGCTCTGATTTTAATATGGCATTCAGGGCCACCTCTTCCAGGTTACATCTTGTATCGAGTTTTAAGAAGTTATGTGAAAGAGGTATGTTTTGGATCCAAAAGGACCTAGCACTTGCATCCTAATAGTTTTAACAAAGGCCTCGAAAATAATGTCAGTTTTATCCCATGTTTTAGTCATTTGTATATTGATAAAAAATACATTTGTTATAATGTTATAACATTGAAATTGTTGTAGTTATGTATTACTTGATGAGTAAATACTGTAGTGTAATGAGTGTCATCTTTGCTTCACTGTGCAGATATACACAATCTTTTTATTTTAAATGAGCTAGCAAAGCAATCTATTCATGCCTTTGCTAGTCTGTGTTGGCCGACTTGCTGATCTCTAGATGGGGATCCTGCATTTATTTATCCTATAAATAAGTACACATGGACTGGGTGAGGTGTAGGCTGTGGTGAATTGGTGCAGTTGAGTTTTAAGTGAATTGGCTAGCCCAGGTTCACTAAGTGCATAATCTTCACATTACCAGTAATATTGGGAAAAGTAGAGAAAATAGATTCTCCAATGTATATGCCCAGCCATTAATAAAAATGGTTATCATATTCAGTTCTGTGCATGATACATGCACATGATCTGATAAGATGTGGGTTGAGTGGTGGAGTGGTTAGTGGATTTGGATTGCTGCAGTGGAGTGGTTAGTGGATTTGATTGCCATTGGCCTGCTCGTTACTACATCTTTGTATAGGGAAAACAGATTCTCCTATGTAAATTTCCAGCTTCAAAGGATACATAGCTAAATTACAATTAATATGAATTGTTATCATATTGAGCTCTGTACATTGGTATTTATTTAGGCTTACATTTTTTTATGTGGGACCTCCAGTGTCTGGGTGAGTATACTCCCACGGTCACATTCATGTATATGTTTATTGAATACCTAAGTAAATGAAAGGGTATTTAAATAGGGAGTTTTCTTACAAAGGAATTTTAAATTAGAAGCAGCAATGTTTAATGAAAGGGATAACCAAAATCTTCTTCAGTTTTCATGTACTGCAGTAGAAAATACTTTCAAACATGCTGAAAACATATTTCTAGATTATTATAGATCTGCTGTCACGTAGCGGACAAAATACTTCCTTATTAAGTGCATAGTTAAACATATTTTATGAAATCCAAAGGGGGAAGCGATTGCAGTACATTAACAGGAAAAAATCTATAGCATGCCTCAGGAGTAAAATTGAGCTGTCTTCATCATTTTACATACATATTCTTTCACATAATAAAAAGAATGGTAATCGCCTCATTATAAATTCACTGTTAATATAGTCTTATAGCAGAGGACATTTAACATCACTGGTTCATTTAGTCTATGGTAAATTCTTGCTGTTATTTAATGTCATTTATCACCTGCTGTTTTGTCTTACTGCGAACATCCTGCCTACACTGTGCTGTCTTGAGTACATGGACCTTCTGTGACTTTAATGTACATAGAACAAAGCCTCCAAAGTGCCTCTATCAAGAGAATGTTGGCAACTTGCCCTTTTTATATTCAAGCCATTTTGCTGCCTGTCACTCAGTGCTTTACAAATTGAACTCAAAGCTGAGGTAAGAATGGGCCTATGAAACATTTCTTTTTATTGGAAAGAATATGCTAATAAAGCACCATCAGCAGGAAGCAGGTTGTGTCTGAAAGAGTTTTGTCAACTCTGAATTAATTTTCTGTGTTAAGGGCCACTGAGTGCATCTAGTGCTGGGCTGTGGTAATTAATCCTTCTAGCTTTTGATACAGGTCCATTTTTAATAAATATGACCTGTGTTTAACATATGTGAGAACACAACCTTTTTTAGTATGAGAAAAACATTACAATGACACAGTCAAGGAAAATATTGTTTTTGAAAACTAGTCAAGTCAATTTGGATTCACAGTACACATGATAAAGTATTGCTACAAATGAAAACACATTATCAGCAGCAGCATATTTTAACACTAAATGCTACAACACTTTGATAGGTTTCACAATGTGTAAAAATATACTGATTTAAGGTTATACATTTCAAATGCAATTATAATAAGACTGTGAGAACTGTCATCAAATGTATTTATGCAGTGTCAGTCTTTTTAACATGTTTAAAATGCATCACTCTTGTAAACAGTGAATTATTTTCAGTTGCATCTGTTCTGAGAAATAGTTTGCTTTTTTTATTCACATACATATTTTTTTCCCCAGAATGAGACCCCATTTACCTGCTGTTTATACTGCATAACATTACTGCTAGTCAGTCATTAGCCAGTGTTAAGTAAGTAAAAAAATTATGTGATTTAAACAATCTTGTCAAACTAAAAGAAATATGAATATACAAATACAGTACATTATGTTATATTTTCTGTCAATTAGACTATGGCAAATTATTTACTTATAGCCTTTTGTATTCAGTGTGTGTTTTTATTACAATAAATATATTAACTATAATCATTGAAGTTTTGGGTTGCCCAATGACTAGTTTAGCTGGACAATTTATGGCCTCGTTCACACCATATGCAGTGAATTACGGCCCATTTCTGGCCGAAACGCACTGCCTCGCATTGCGGCCGACTCACTTTTTTTGCCGGGCTGGAGGGGGCGTGGCGCGCCACTGAAGTGAATAGCACCGTAGACACGCCCTCCCACCGCAATGCGATCTCCAGCATGGGATCGCAAGGCACATTGTGCCGACGGTCCGGTGTGATCAAAATAGTGCTTGCAGCATTTTGATCTGCCTCCGTAGTGTGAATGCAGAAGTAATGTATATTACATCAGTCAGTCCTCTGGCTGCTATAGCAGATCTGTGCTTCATCAGCTTCTTTGGGGATCCCCAGGTCTCAGAGACCCCTAATGTCTCCATAAAGAGGAACTGTCGGTGTGCCTTTGCTATTATATAGGGGGATTGTTATCCCTCTATGTGATAGCAATAACATTAAGTGTAAAAAAAAAGGAAAAAAATAATAAAAGTTACATATAAAAGAAGTAAAAAAAACCCAAAAAATTGTTAAGTCCCCCACCTCCACATTTACACACATATAAACGTAAATATGCGCCAGCGCGCAAAAACGGCCAATTGCGCTACACATGTTACATATTTCTGCGAACGTCGGAGTGTGAGCAATAATTCTAGGCCCATCAATCACTGATGAGCGGTAAAAGCTTTTAAAGTGTCACCTATGGTCATTTTTGGGTATTGTAGATTTTTGAGGTTTCGCGGGCGCGCACAATTTTAAGGCTTGACGTTTTAGGTGATGTGACCCCGTATTTTATATTTTACCAACAAATTGGGTATTAATAAATGTTTTATAATTAATATAGGGGACATTTTTCCTTACCATAGTAAAAAATAAAAACCTCAGTCGTGATTAAATACCACCAAAAGAAAGCTCTGTCTCCAAAAAATGGTATACAATTAATTTCAGGACAGCGTTGCATGACAGAATAAATGTCAAAGTACCACAGCACTGAATACAGAAAAATGGCCTATGCAGGAAAGGAGTTTAACACCACGGACGTCAAGTGGTTAACAAAGTATATAACTTTCTGCATTCTCCTAATATTATTTACATGGGTGCATATTAACAAAAATAAATGACCACTAGAAGCAGAGATATCTTCAACTCCATCATTGAAACTCGACTGTGAGTAGGAGGCGAGATCCACGATGACGGCTTACCTACTTTGAACATATTAGTCTGTACACTCCAGGGGATCCTGGGTTAATTACCACCTTGTACTCCCAATTAAATAAGCCAACTAGTCACAGGATGCATTCTTATGTTGGCAAGTGGGAAAGAGATCTTCTATGGTCTTGGACGGAGGATGAATGGAAGCAAGTGTAGGTGAATATAGCTGGTTGTTCTCTTAACGTCACAAATGCAAAGATAGCCTATAAGGTTGTTATGAGATGGTATGTGGTTCCCACTCATATAGTGCACTCAAATCCTGCCTTTCTGAGTAAATGTTTTCGAGGATATTCCGGGGGCGGGTGATATGTTGCATATCTGGTGAAAGTGCCCATTTGCCACTATCTTCTGGATGAAAATGTATAGGTTGTTAAAAGCATTGTTTCATAGACATAGGGATCTATTAACTAAGCTGCCGCAGGCAGCCGAGTGAATGACCGACCTAAAGCGAAGTGAGCCGAACGCTGTTCGGCTATTCACTTCAGGCTGGTAGTCTGATTTCAGCCGTATATCGACTGAAATCATCCATACATCAGATGGCTTCACGTGGCTTCGGGTTGACCCGAAGTGCAGGAGGAGTTCGACTCAGCCGATCCAACATCTGGATCGGCTAAGCCGAACCTCAGGCAGGCATTTGCACTCGCCCTCTGCTGATGGACCTGATGGAGAACTTCAGCAGAGGGCGGGTGCAATGCTAGTTTACTATTGGCTATTGCAAATTGAAATAGCCAATAGGAATCTAGCAATGCATTCCTATGGGCAAATTTTTTTTTATCCTATTCTGACACGGCTCCGTGACAGAATAAAGAAAAAAAAGAAAAAGCAGTGTTTCTCTCCTGGGCGGCCAGGAGCGGGAGACTCCAGGAGCGCCCGGGAGAGTTTGCTGTTTGGAGATCAGAGTCCCTGGTTAGCTGGTAACCAGTGACGCTGATCTCTCTGCAAGTGACCGGAGCCAGCCGTAAGATCACGACTACCTCCGCCCAGCTGTCAGAAGCAGGCTGTCGGTTGGCCAATGGCCGGCCGCTCGGCCAGCTTTGGCTTTCAGCGCGGCTCAGCTATTGTGAATAGCCCGTACAGCAGCCCTTCGGTTCTACTGAACCAAAGGGGTCCTGGGGCCGAAGCTAGCCGAAGGATCGGCCGAAGCTACGGCTAGATCCTTCGGCTGCTTCGTGAATAGACCCCATATTGTGAGGGACCTCAAACATGCTCTTTTCCATATGAATATACCTGGATTGGCTTAATCCCAATGAGCATTATCTCATTACATATTTCTAGCAGCTAAACTGACTCTAGCTGGTCATTGGAAAAAGCAACAGATCCCTTTATATGGAATTTATTCAGAATGGACAACATTATGTTGAATGAGAACTTAACTGGTATTTTGGAAAATAGACAGGCTAAGTTTCTGTATATTTTTGGGAACCCTGGATGTTGAATCAAAACACTGAGTTGGATTTAACTAGCTTTTTGGGCATATGAGTGCACTATAGAGAATAGGGGAAGGAGATTACTTTTTGAGGGGGAGACCTGGTGACTCCTTCAGTTAGCTTTGTTGGAGCCTCAGTGGATGATTGCATGTCTGTGAGACCCATTTTCTACGATCCTTATATCTTATGTCTTTCCTATCTTCATCCTATTCTTCTTTTCTTGCTTATTCTAGACACCTTTTTCTGTTTTGCCTTATTGGCAAAGTTATATTACCTATGAAAGTATGACAGCTATGGTTACTGTTTCATCCAATGGCCTCTCTAATAGTGGTAAATTGCCTGGATAAACCTTCCTCCAAAGGACTTATAATGGTCATGTCTTGTTATGTATCTTTATTCTATTTTATTTGAGTGCTTATTATGTATCTTCTATGATTTAAGTTTTTTGGCACTTGTTATGCTTTCTTAAACTTAATTAAAAAAATTTGAAACCATAAAAAATCTTTTCTAATTGTAAAAAAATTGTATCATGTTACTTTTTTGTACCAAACAGGCTTTCATGGGATAAAGCTCATATACTGTATGCTGAACCTTTGTGACTTAAACCATTATGTTAAAAGAATATCTACTTTTCAAATCCTACCTTTTAACCTGACTTTGTAAAGAAGGAAACTCATTCTAAAAACATCTGGATTGCCTATTAAAACAATGCCATCATTTTTTAAATAATGTTGTATAATTTGCCATGGTGGGGGTACACTGAGCCAGATATAATGCACTGAACAATCCTTTTAAAGGGCTTTGATCATTACTTATCTTTCAGTTGATTATAGGAATCTTTAGGGATGCTTACAAAGGATTTTTAATTTTGAATCTCTTTATGTCTTCATCCTGGTGATGACATTAATTTCCTCTATTGCGTGTGAAAGGAAGCCGAGTTTTCTCCTTAGACAAAACTTGTCATGTCTTTTGTACATGCAGATGGGGCTTATTAATTCAAAATACCTCTTATAAGTCATTTAGCAAAAAAAAAATGATACTAATATAAATTTTAAAGCAATACAAATTCCAGAGAATCTTTAAAGAGTATGAATTTAAATATTAGCATTTTAAAGTTAACAATACTAGGTTAATATTACTTACGAAAGAAAACAAAAAGAATAATACATTTGTATAGCAGTATGTGTAGGCAGTTACAAGCCTTGAGCATGTATAATTGAAAATGTAAATCTACATACACCAATTTAAAGAGTAAGTGATCCGAAGATTAATCTTTTATTATGTTAATTTATTCTTTTTTAATTTCTTTAAAAAAAGAAAGGCATTCAAATGTTGTCACTTGTGCACATGTTCAGTGATCACATGTACTACATTCAAGGGAGTACAATTCGTAAACTCTTCTGCAGTTTTCTTACAAAAAGTTGTATTATAGTTGAATAATATAAGGCGGTATGCAAATATATGGGAAACTTACATGCCTGGCCAATAATACTTCATATGTATCATGTACTTGATTTTAATTATGTTGTTTAATGTCTTTAGTTACAGGCAATTTATTTTCAGTTTGGTACATAAATAGTATGTTTACACTTTTTTTGCACCAGTGGATATCTGAACATTTTAATTTAAGGCTTCTTATTGTGGCTTTACATATATTCATGCCTTCTTTACATAGTGCCACCTGGGCCAGACACTGTCTTCATCAATAAATCAATACCAGAATCCTACTATAAAAGGTGGAGAGTATTTTCCTTCTGTACTTATTATTACCTTTCTGGGTAGGCTTGACTGATAGGCTAATTTGCTTTTCAAATCAACTAAACTCTGGGAACCATGCCAAAAAAGGCAAGTAAATAACAAAGGATTAGTCATCATCATTGTCTGTGGTCTCCCTGTAGCTGATATTTCCTCATTTCCGACTTACCATAACTTTTTCTGCACTGTGTAAAGGCAGCAATATTGGTAGTAGCAAGGCTTTGCTTCCTCATGTCAGAAACTCTAGCAAGAACACGGAAAAGCCCAGTAGTGACATCATCCAATCTTACTCAAAATCTCCTAACGCTAGCAATCAGAGGCAGCAGTACCTTAAATGTAAGATATTCAGCAATTTGGCTACAGGCACAGGAATGCCTCGGCACCCCCACATCTCAGAATGTGCACTACTATTTTATCAGGGGAAATTCTAGTACATTTTTCAAGGTACCTCTTCGGCACCACTAAAAACTAACTAAGATCTCCAGAAAAATTCCAGACCACTAACATTTCAAATTTTCAATTTTTTCAGTAAAGTTCCACTTTAATTCCTGACACATTCAAATATTTACTACTAAATTTCACCACAAATGTTGCAAACTTTTTTGTGTTTCAGCCTAACCCCCTTACAGAAAAGCTGTATAATGGTATAAAAAACACAAATGTGTATAAGTTCACCATCCAGCAGGCCTTCAGCTTAGCCACCATGCCTTTTATGACCTTCTTGGAGGGCTGCATCACCAGAGCCTGCAGGCAGAATTTGGGAATCTAACTATGAAATCTTGTGTGATTTAGCCAATCACAACGTTAAGACGGTATATACATATATATGTATCTTTATTTATGCACATTTGGAATCACATGAGATATGCTAAATTTCATAAGATTTTATTATTAGATTGTCAATATCTGCCAGCAGGCTTTCGCGACTAGCGATGGTCCACTAGTTCGATTTGAACATGAGTTTGAATCGAACATCGGCTGTTCGAGCGTTCGCCAATCACCGTCTGTTTTTAGGGGTGGGGGTTCCTCATTAAAATTCCTACCAGACCCTAAGGGCCTGGTATGACTTTAAGGGGGAACCCCAAACACTTTTTTTTACATGCAGTCCCTCCTAAATATACCTACCAGACCTTAAGGGTCTGGCATGACTTTTAAGGGGAAGCCTATGCTTAAAAAAAAAAGGTCCCTCCTAACATTCCTACCAGACCTTTATTTTTTAGAAATGTCAGTTTTGCTGCAGCAGGTTCTATACATCCTACAGATCCGCCACTTCACAGGCAGGTTAAGAAACCCCTCAGGCATGATATTTGAAGGACTTTTTCATTTTTATTGCTACTCTTTACGTGATGTTAAAATCACTGTGCCTTTAAAAACTGTATTTTTTTTGTTTATTTTTTTCATTGATTCCTGTCCCCCAGAGCAGTACCCAGACCCCTATACACCTTTATGGACAATAACTTGCATATAAGCCCTCTTAAAGGGGACAATCAATTTCAAAAGTTCAACCCCCATTGACTATCTTGCATTAGGTTCGAGTTCATATTCAAACTTTTCGGCTGTTCGGGTGTTCGAATACGAACCGAACACGGGGGTGTTGGGGGCCCATCACTATTCTTGACATAGTCTTACCACATACTATATTATCAGTACATGTAGTGCTTTTTTAAATAAATACTTTACTTTTGATTGCCATTACATAGATTTTCTATCACACAGTGATAGTGTTTAACAGCCGATAAGCATTTGGGAGGCTCTGCAGTCCTAGGCCTGGGACCAGCATGGCATCTCTCTGTGCTGAGATCAGAGGGAGATCAGCACACTTCCACTACGATCTCTGAAAGTGGAAGTGATGTGTATTACATCACTTCTGTCTTTAGCCTGTCATTTATCTGGCTGCTATAGCCAGAGAAGAAGCAGATCTGTGCTTTATCAGCTTCTTTGGGGGTCCCTAGGTGACATTAGGGGTCTTATAGGCCCCTGATGTCTCCATAAAGAGGACCTGTCACTGTATATTTATTATCACATAGGGGTCTTGTTAACTTCCTATGTGATAGCAACACAGTTAAGTGTAAAAAAGTTTTCAAAAAATTAGTCACATTTAAAAAAAAATGAATTCCTAAGTCCCCCATACGTACGCACCTACAAATGTAGAAACGTGTCGGGTGTGCCTACATGCGAAAACAATAATTACAGCACACATGTTACATATTCTCATGAATGTCAGAGCAAGCAATAATTCTAGGGCCATTCATCACTGTTAACATTAAATTTATGAGTGATAACAACTTTGAAAGCATTTCCTATGGCCAATTTTGGGTATGGTAGTTTTTTGCGATTTCGTGGGTGAACGCAATTTTAAGTCATCTATTTTTGGTGTCTATTTACCCAACATGGTCTTATCTTTTATATTTTACCAAAAAAATGGATAATACAAAATGTTTCATAACTTAATGTAGAGAAAACTGTTTTTTTTCAAACATTTTGGTACTTTTATATAGTTATAGTTCTTTATATAGTAAAAAAAAGTTTAAATCCCCAGTGGTGATTAAATACCACCAAAAAAAAGCTCTATCTGTCTCAAAAAAAAATATAAAATGTATTTTGGTATGACATTGCAATACATGTCAGTCAAAGTGCTGTAGTGCTGAATACTGAAAACTGGGTTGGACAGAAAGGAGGTTTAACACCCCGGACTTCAGGTAGTTAAATAAATCCTGTACATAATCCAAACGTATAAGCTGCAGTTTTAAGAATGCACAAAGCAAATAAATACATTTACCACTCAAACTTGTGTGATTCCAATTTGGCAGTAGTTTCTTTTTGGGGGGGGGGGCAGAGTTTGAAATATTTTTTTCATTTTAAATAACAGTAGTTAGCATTAAATGGTCTATAAAGGTTAGACCTAACATTCCCAATATGAACTGAAACAATACATGAGATCAGTATTATAATCAAAACACTACAACACTACATGATTACAATTTAATATTGTAAGTGCTTCATTGAGGGATGTAATTTGCATTAAAAGATAAATGAAACAAACAGAAATTTTAAACTGTGCAATGAATACAGGATCACCCATTGACATTAATTAAGCTTTGATTTAATGTGGCATGCAATTATATCCCTGTGATTTCTTAGGACACCACAAACCTGTTATGTTCTAAGCAGAATGTGTATATCTTTATCTGTTTGTTTTGTTTAATGGCTATTTTGTATCTTTAATTTTCCTTAGCATTTTAATATATCCTAAATTATGATGTATGGATCTCTTCTTAAATTATGACAATGCTCTTCATCTGACCACAATGAAAAAAACAAATTACGGGCATCATGACATCTTAAAGAAAACAGATAGCCAGCATAGGTACATAGATAGTTAGTTAGATAGATAGATACATTTCAGAATATTACATATTCATATTCAGAACAACCTCTTTCCTTTAGAACAGCTGACCTGAGTATCTGTTCTAGCAGATCCATCGAGTTCAACCTTTGTGAGCGTGTGTGAATGAGTCTCTGTGTTTTCCAGTCATTTACCTGTACCCTTGTATGTTATGGTCTCTGAGGAAGTATCTAAATTATTTTTTAATAATTCAATACTCTCTGCTGATACCTCTGCATGTAGAAGAGAGATCCACAATGTTAGCGCTCTAACAAAAAAGAAGCCCCTATGCCCTTTGTGGTTAAATCTTCTTTCCTCCAAGTTTAGGTGGTGGTGGTGTCTTTTCTAGGGAGTTTACAGTTTATTACTGGCATAAATCAGTTTATTACTGGCATTACCATCACCATGAAATGTTTTGTACATTAAAATCATGTCCCCCCTCTCTCACTTCTAGAGTCAAAAAGTTTAAATTTAGCAACCTTGTCTCATAGCTTTGGACCTTCAGCCCCTTAACTAGTTTTGTTGCCCTTCTCTGGACCCTCTCCAGCTCATCCTTTCTGCGATATGTGGGTTTGCAAAGAGGAAACATAACAAAATCGCAAATTAGACAGTTGGTGCTGCAATGGGGAACTTTAATTTGTCAAAAAACAATAACTAATATAATGGCAGCATACAGGTGAAACTCGAATAATTAGAATATCGTGCAAAAGTAATTACAGTAATTGCTGCAAAAGGGGCCCAAACCAAGTACTGAGTACATATGCATGCTTGTACTTTTCAGAGGTCCGATATTGTTCTATGTACAATCCTTGTTTTATTGATTGCATGTAATATTCAACTTTTTTGAGATTGTGGATTTTAGGGTTCTTGGGGTTTTCATGAGCTGTAAGCCATAATCATCACAATTATGACAAATCACCTCTTGAACTATCTTGCTTTGCATGTAATAAGTCTATCTCATATATTAGTTTCACCTTTTAAGTTGCATTAGTGAAATAAATAAATGAACTTTGCACGATATTCTAATTATTCGAGTTTCACCTGATGAAACAAGATGGTGCTGACTCCTCACATGTACCATCGTCTCCAGGCACACAGTCTTCCTCCTCCTCCAGCAACAGCTCTGAAAGAGACACCAGCAAGAGACCTGCCAGCTCACCTCTGCAATCTCCCTGTATGAAGCCACCTGTAAGTAAAAAGAAAGATGCCAAGCTGTTTTTTTTTGTTTCAAATAAATTTTATTGTATTTTTACAGGGATCCAACAGAAGATACAGATAAGCGTTGTCAATCCGCGTGCGGGTTCAAAAGCAGAACATTATCAAACATACATTTGAATCATGAATCACTTTAGGAATAGATTGAGTGGGGTACAATAGGGGGGGATTGGAGGGAAGTGTCTGCCATAGTTTCCTGATTGGCTAAAAAGGCGGTTCCTGGCTAATCGGAAAGCCAGGAGGCGAGTCATTACACGCTGCCTGGCTTCCCAGCTAATCAGGAAGCTGGGTGGCGAGTCATTACACGCCACCCAGCTTCCTTAATGGGACTTCTGGTATTGGTATTTGGTTTTAATGAGTACCAAAATAAAAAATATTGATACTCGTACTCGATACCGAAAAAATCTAAAGTAGTGCATCCCTACTTAATGGCATTATGGAATTAATTTAGTCATATTTCCTTTAGTTACGTTAAAGTAGATAAAGATAAGGTAGCGAAACTACCACAAACCACATTGAAGATATCAAGTAATAAGATGGCCAGTATCTCAAGACTCAATCCTTTCTGCTAAAAAAAATACTTCTGCTTATCCAGTGATACTTCTGTCTTGTTGCCATTGTATAACGATCTCCCTACTGCTATATTGTAAAAAGACAGCGGGGAGGTTGATGTCCATTTCCGGGAAGGATGTCTATAGATGTCATTGTACAAATGGCCATCGGGCACCCACTACTTGTGAATAGGAGAATCAATAAATAGCAGCAGCTGGTGACTCATTCATTGATTCTGAGTGGCTCAGATCTTTTTTTTACCCTTTCATTGACCCTCATTCCCAAAAAAAAATCATAGCTCCCTGCAGCCTTTGTTTAGTGTGTGTGGGAGCAGAAATTGAGTAGTTAGGGAAAAATCAGAGGGGTCTATTCACAAAGCAGCCGAAGGATCTAGCCGTAGCTTCGGCTGGTCCTTCGGCTAGCTTCGGCCCCAGGACCCCTTCAGTTCAGTAGAACCGAAGGGCTGCTGTACGGGCTATTCACTTTAGCCCGTACAGCTCCTACAATATAAAACAGTTGGGCGGAGCAAGCTGTCACTGCTAGCTCCGCACAATCGTTTTCTATTTATTTCTTTCTACTTTTTTAACTATGTTTCTGTTCTGCTCGGTCCCACAGAGGGACTGAGCAGAACAGCCAAGCTGAATGCCGCTCAGCGTCATTCGGCTATTCACTCACTGCTGTTCGGCATCTATAAGAATAGACCGAACAGCAGCGAGTAGCCTGCCGGAGGTTC
>NW_017306339.1:602146-606372 GCF_000935625.1 Nanorana parkeri
GGCGGTGTACGGCTGAAATCAGCCGTACCAGCCTGAAATGAATAGCCGAACAGAGTTCGGCTCACTTCGCTTCAGGTCGGTCATTCACTCGGCTGCCTGCGGCAGCTTAGTGAATAGACCCCAAGGTGGTGTCATGACACAACAGGATTGGTCCAATGGATGCCATCTTGAGATACATGTGAATGTATAGAAGAGCCTGTGCCCTATTGATAACAATAGTTAGGACTCTTGGAAGTTTATATGTGATCCAATACACATGTGGAATAGTGAACCTCTATAGGTGCATGTTAAATACAAGGCGTTACCTAAACGTCTGTGAAGTGTGATATCATATAGCTCCTTGAAATATTGGATGCACACTAGGGGCAGAAGACTTCAGCCCCCTCAGGATGTGTGACATACCGTTTGAATACATATGACAAGGTGGTGTCATGACACAACAGTATTGGTCCAACGGATCCCATCTTGAGATATATGCACATGGGAATGTATAGAAGGGACTGTGCCCTATTGATAACAATATTAAGGACTCACTGGAAGTCTATATATAATCCAAATATGCATGTTGGTCTACATGCGTTGATTACAACGGAATTCAGGAATTGCATACAGCACTGGACTTTTCATCCACAGATGTAGTGGACACCACAGCATTGAAGGGCATTGGTATATGTTAAACAGAGTCATCTTTATGGAGCTATATCTGAGTCACATGTACACTATGCCCACAGGAGTTAATTGACTGTTTCCTGAATTTACAACCCTTTTAGTCCTACAATATGCTCTACTATCCAAATATGCATATACATCAGTTCTTTCACCTTTTCCAATAGGACTTCGTCTTTCCCTTTTTGCAAACAAATTACATTCCCAGATATAGCATTTGCAGCACCAGGATATACAGTATCCTGCAAATATTAGTAATTATTCAATGGTACACAGGCATGCTGGGGATATTTTTAAATGTTTTTAGGAAATTGAATTTATGTCATGTTTGTCATATTTTAGTTTAACCACTTAAAGACCAGCATGTTAAACCCCCTTCCTGGCAAGGCAATTTTTTAGTATCCAGTGCTGCAGTTCTTTTTTTTTTTGAATCAGATAGTTTTTATTATCTTTTTTTCAGGTACAGACACATGCAGTAAAACGTATGCAGCAAATATAAAAATACAAAATCATGTACAGAGTATGTATGGACAGGGAAAAAGGGAAGGAATAACAAACTAAAATGGGGGGAAAAAAGGGAAAGAAAATTATAAAACATATCCAGCCTCTACCACAAGACAATACATATCCCACTACTTGCATGTCAATACATAAATAGAGATATGGGGAGTAACTGTATATGCATTCACTACACGAGTTGTGCATGTGTTGTCCCATTTGCCTGGTTTACCCACGATAATGTCAAGTTAATAGTTAGTGACTTGCAGTGGGAGGTTCAATGGGGGCGCCCAGCAGGGCGGGAGGACAACCATTCTGACCAAATTCTGGCACTATGAACAGTTACGTCAGTCTATGAGTGGCTGAGAGGGAGACCTGGGTGATGTTCTCCAGGACCTTCTCCCAGACCTCATCCGAAAAGGTGCCCACATCTGCCTCACATCCTGTTTTGCAGTGCAAGGGGCTACCAATTTAATTAGAAATTGGGAGTATAGTAAAGAGATCAGCCCCTTGGTACTTTCAGATGTAAACAGTGTGTCAAATAGAGGAGTAGGCGAAAACCCCGGAGCCTCCTGGGAGAACTGTGCTTGGAGTGCGTGACCCAAAGTAACATTTGTTTTGCAACTGAAACTCTGTCTGTAGATCCTGAAAGGAGCAGATCTCCCCTCCCCGATATAGCTGACTAACAGTATATATACCTGCCCTTCGCCAGGCCTGGAACCCTACCAGAGGGAGAAGCTCAGGTAAGCTCAGGTAAGCGTCCATTGCTCCACAGAGGCGTGTATCCTGTTAGACCAGCCACTCGCATCAAGTTTTTAGCTGCGTTCCATACCCACCCCATCAAGTCCATAGTGGGACAGCAGGAGTAGGTCCTGACATATAGATAACTCTCTAGGTGTTTCAGTGGGTCTGGCCTCTTGAAAAGGTACAAGATAATGTGAAAGGTTTGTGGATGCACCCCTCATTGAGACCATCTGGCTAGATGTTGAACAACAAAAATAAAAGGGGGTTGTGAAGATCTCTGAATAGAAAAAGGGGGAGAGCCACGGAGAGCTCTGATCTAGGATCAGTGGGGAATGTGGTGATCATACAGCACCGCCGTCACAATGAACTCCAGGCAGTACCAGCATTCAGCGCAGAAGGAGAAGCAGCCTCAGGTGACATCAGAGCGGTGGTTGCGGCATTGATCTAGCCATCGAGGCCTGAGGAGGTGATTCAAAGAAGTGTGTCTTGCCATTCGCCACAACATGGAGCCTTGCAGGGTAGAGCATGTAGTAGGCCAGATTAATCTTTTGTAGCCTCTTCTTGACTTCATGGAATTTGGCATGACGTTGTTGGACGTCTTGCGAGAAGTCGGGAATAACATAACCTTCGAGCCAGCTAGCGATATCTCTCCCAGTTACCTCGCCTTGCGTAGAATGCGTTCCTTGTCGGGGTAGTTCAGGAGCTTGATCAAGAGGGGCCTAGGAGGCTTACCCGGCGTTAGGGGTCTGGAAGGGACACGATGAGCCTTTTCCACTGCAAAAAAGGGGTCAAAGAGTCTTTGCGAAACACCTCCATAAGCCATTGTTCCATAAAGTCTGTAGCATTATTGTCTTCAGCGCGTTCAGGTATACCAACCGCAAGGATATCGGATTGGTTGGATTTAGGGCTTTTTGCAGGTTTAGCATGGTTACTCACTGTGTCCCGCTCAGCAGCTGAGCTGTCTGAATCCACCGCCGAGTGCATAGTGGAGGAGAGGTAGTCATCTTCAGGCTTCCTGCTGGCACTGCCCTGTCTGGGCTGGGAGGCTCGAGGCTGCTTAGCAGGCTGCCGAGCAAAGCGCTCCAGCCACGATGCTGTGTCTATGCACCTTCTCTCTGGGCTGCGGGCCACCGCCATCTTGGATCACGAGGCCCGTCCTCTGACTGTCCTTTTTCTTGGACATGTCAGCCATGGACAGCCTCTAGAGTGACACCAGAAGTAGCGGTCGGGTGGCGGAAGGGTCCGGGGCCGGTGCAGAAGGAGGTAAGGGCGCAGTATCCGTTGTTCCCAGGATAAAGCCAGGATGTGTATCGGGAGCTCTCCGTTACACGTGCAGTCACATGTAGCCGCCGGCCACGCCCGTGCTGCAGTACTTTGACTGACATTTATTCAGTCATGCAACACTGTACTGAAATTAATTTTATACCATTTTACGGGGACAGATATAGCTTTCTTTTGGTGGTATTTAATTACCATTGGGGTTTTTAGTTTTTACTATATAACAAAAAAAGTACCTTAAATTTTATAACAAAACCTGTTTCCCTATGAAATGCTAGGGAACATTTATTTTCACCCCAATTTTGATAAAATATAAAAGATGGGGTCACGTCGGGTAAATAGACACCAAACATGTCAAGCGTTAAAATTGTGCATGCCCACAAAATTGCAAAAAAACTACCACACCAAAAATTGGCCATAGGCGACTTTTACTGCTCATCAATTTAGTGTTATCAGCAATTTATGGCCCTAAAATTATTGCTCACACTCTCACGTTCACGGCAATATGTAACATGTGTGGCACAATAGGCGCAATAGTAGTTTTCACACATAGGCGCATAGTTTGCGTGTGTATGTGGGGGGCGGGGGACTTAAAACAAAATTTAGTGGTTTTTTTTTAAATTATGCTTCTTTAATTTTTGTATTACTTTTTTTGTACACTTAACTTTATTGCTGCCACATGGGGGCTAAGAATCCCCCATGTGATAGCCAATTTACATGACAGGTCCTCTTTATGGAGACATCAGGGGTCTCCAAGACTCCTTATGTCACCTAGGGACCCCCAGAGAAGCTGATGAAGCAGAGATTTGTTTCACCAGCTTCTCCCTAGCTTCTGAAGCTGTAGAGTGACAGCAGAATGCGGAAGTGATGTAATATACATCACTTCCTGCATTTAGGAACAGAGAGGAGTTCAGAGGGAGATCATGTACCAATCTCACATTGATCTCCTGTCACAGAGCAGCCATGCCAGTCTGGGCCACACCGGGCAAAGCGGATCTTGGGACCAGCAGCGGCAGTGACAGCAGCAGTGGCGGCAGCGG
>NW_017306339.1:606626-617554 GCF_000935625.1 Nanorana parkeri
GGGGGAGGGGAAGGGGGGGGGGGTGGTAAAAAGCACCTACTACAAGTGATCGGGCATCTCTAGAGACGCTTGAATGTGAACAGCCATCATTGGTGTGCACACGAGTGGGGAAACAGTAAGAAATGTAAACAGCTAGCAGGTAAGTATTTATTGTAGAATAGACTTTATAATGGGCTAAAGGATTTGAAAATCTTCACAAAATAAATTAGGAATTAGGTTTTTGCATGACTGGATGATTGAAGTGAATATTCACAAAATCTATTTTGTAAAGATTCTCAGTCTCCTTAACAAAGCAGTCTCTATGTGTCTTCTGCTATAAAATCTCTTTTTACTACTGACAACCATGCAAACAAAGCTACGTGTAGAATCCTAGAATCTGTGGTGGAGTGCTGGGTGGTATGTCCATGGGCAGATGCAGTAGTTCCATCATCCTAGCCTGACCGAAAAAGAAAAGAGAGGACTCTGGACCAGATCAAGGCCTTGAGAAGATGGCACCAGTGGTGATGAAATGACCAGGAGTAGAGCATTTGTGAGGTAAGTGTGCCAAAAAATACAAATATGCTGTGCATACTAATTTTGGATTTTACTAGACAACATTCTTTTCAACATAGCACAGATGGTGAAATGGGACTGATAGTTACATTTATATTTACTAATTATTTATACTTACTGATTATTGGATTAAAAAATAAAATAGCATTTCAGTGCTTTTGAATTCATGCAGTCTCTTTGCAGCCACTGTCTGTGTGCATCCTCTCAGGGGATAGCTACATGGTATTTCTCAGAGTGGGTTTCCGGATGGTGGAAGTGGACCATACCCATGGCAATCCCTATAATTTATCCCGCCTGTGTCAGCAGAGTGGCGTGGTTGTGTGGCAGTGTGGGTGCTGCTGATAGTGCTGGGGGTGTTGGCGGGGCAGTGCTAGACGGACAGAGAGCTATGCTGTCATCTACTCTTTGCCCAGTCCCACCCGGGTCACTGGTTGCCAGGAGCTCAGGACACCAGTCAGAGTGTCCTGCTCAGCTACCCGGCAACCAATGATGTCAGTGGTTTGGGTGGCAAGCCAGACAGAGAATCACAGGTTGCTAAGAGCTCCTAGCAACCTGGGACATGGTGGCCACACCTCTGCTGCCCGGCACACCTGCCGTCCCCGCTTAATGAGATGCTGCCTGAGGCAACTGCCTCAGACTGCTTCATTAGAGGGACAGCCCTGACCATAACCATATAATGTGTGATTAAATGGCCACTTATAATCTCTCTCAGAAGTCTGTGTGGCAGATTGAAAATGCAGGAGCACAACTGGGAAAAAGGAAGTGTACTTAAAATAGGAGCTTTATAGGAATGTCATCAATATTTTTTAATGGAAGCTGCAGAATTAAAATGTTTGAAAATTACTCTTGCAAATACATGAACACATTAAATTTTATATAAGATGTCAGAAATTAGATTTCATATACTTAAATACAAGTAACAATTGAAAATAATAGTTTTGCAATACTGATGTTTTAAAATATGTGTAGCTAATACATTCACAGACAGTAATATTGTAAATGTTATTTATGTAGAATCAATACTTTAATACTTTAGTAATATCAAGGGTTACATGAGCAAATGTTCTACATACTGCATCTTAATATTAGTATATGGTTATGAGTAGTTATGGCATTTAACCTTTTTGTTTTCTTGACCACTAGATTATTTCTATAAATATAACATAAATACATACATGTCAACACTTGTTTAGATTACATTGTTTTTGTCAGCCACAATTTAATTTGTGTTTTTCAATTCTGATTTTTTTCCATTATTATGTTAACCGTTTACAATTTTAGCTTTCTGAGTTTCGTTAACTTCTTGACCTTTTTTGTGCAATTCTAAAACTGCTAATTAAGTTGTTTACTCTCAAAAGATAAAACATGTTTTTTACACTCCAAATGTGCCAAGGGTATCATGCATATAATGTTGTAATGTAGAAATGCTATACTTGACCTTTACAGATTTGTTTTTAATGGGTTAAGGAGCACATCTACTAACTAGTAGTTTAACTTGTGCTATGTTTTGAAAGCATAGAATTGTAAGTGTCACTGGGGCAGGGACTGGTGTAAATGATTTAGTGCACTTTATAGAGTATGCCCCAGATTAAGAGAGAAGACTTAAACCAGTCAAGAGGACTGACACTGTTTATTTCTATTTTTGTTTTTTATTTTGGATCCCCTGAGTACAAAGTAAAGTATGCAGCTACACTTTTATAACTGGAGCACACTATGATCTCTGCTTCCCTCTGTTAGGTTATTTTGCTTAAAGTGAACCTGGTACTTTTTTGTATATTAACTCACAATACAGCTGTAAAGCAGGCAGCAGAATGTCCAAACATTTTGGTGCGTTATTTCTGCCTTAAACAGCTGACCTTTGCACTGTGAGTTATTGCTGACCTCTGTACTGTGCGTTACTTCTCCCTTTCACCGCTGACCTCTGCAGACCTTTGTACTGTGAGTCACACCATTGGCCTCTGCACTCTGCGTTACTGACCTCTGTACCATGCGTCACACTGTTGGCCTCTGTATTCAGCATTACACCACTAACCTCTGTACTGTGCGTTGTTACTAATCTCAGTTCTCTGCCTCACACCACTGACCTGACGTAGTTAAGTCTGGGGCAGGGTAGGGTTTAGGTGGGGCAACTGGTGGCGAGTATTTTTTAAAGCCTGGCTAGTAGCTCAGGACTTGAAATTTTGAGCCCTGTGGTATGGGGTCTGGGGGGGGAAGAGGGCCCCATAGGGGTTGAGGCAAATGAATATCTGTGTATATATGATAATGTGTATATGATGAGAAGTTGCCATTGATGTTGACCCCAAGCCCCTGTGAAGTCTACAGTCAAGAAGTGCTGATGTCAGATGCACAGGATGAGTCATTAGAATCACAGACCCACCTTGCTTTTTTTGTGCAGTATGGAGCTTTGTTTAGCTGTCTTAGCAGTGCAGCATTATTTCCCTCAGAACAAATGTGTTAAATGTGTCAGTGCATTGTGGTGCTATTCATTTTCAATGGCACTCCTTCACGCTAAGGGAATGCACATGCACTGCAGCACACAAAAATGAACATTACTGCACTACCATGTTTGTATTGCAAAAAATGTTGCATGTCTGATTTTTGAGCTGCCTCAACAATGGGTATGTTAACGCATGCAAAAACCCACATAAACAATCTGTGTTTGTGCAACACACCAGGACGCCAAGGTGTCAGTGGGTCCTATAATTTAGTTCCCTGCATTTCTGCTCTTCTCTTATATTCACAGCACTGGCACTGGTAGTATACTGACTATGTTGACAGATCTCCTGTTAAATGTTCTTTAATTACACATATTTTAAATTATAACAAAACTAAACTGGAAAAAAGAAAACAAAAACATGACATGCAATGTCTATTCTGCAGTAAAATAAACGTATTTGCCTGTTTTCAATCTTCTGTAGATTGCATGCACAAGCTCAGTGTATATTCTCAGTATACCTTGATGGCCGAATTAATGAACTCCTATTCAAACGTCCAGGAGTTACGTCATCAAAGTGTGTGTACATTTTGTAAAGGGAATGTTCACCTAGTTAAATAAATAAGGTGAAACTGTGTTCACTTTTAATAACTAATAAAATGCAAGGAAAATGAAAATGATTGTTGTCTTGCATGTCATTGGATGATTGCAAATTGCAATGAACAATAATTCACCATATTTACTATGCTAAGTAAACATTCACTTTGCTGTGAACACACACTTTCCAACAACAACATTCACCTTTCTAAGTCTCAATTCCTTTAGTAAATAAAACCAAGTTTACCCAGGATTGGATAGTCCCTTGATTCACAAAACTATCTTGAGAATGTAGAAGGTACTTGCAATGCTTTCTGGCAGAACCAACAGCTATTTATGTGAACTTTACAAACAGATATAATAAAATACTTAAAATAGTATATTTGATAGACCAAAAGGGAGCATATAACATAAATTCATTGTTAGGGTTTACATACATTTTATTGCTGGTTAACAAACACATATTTTGCTGAAACGCCACTAAGAAGCTCCTTGACTTCTATTTACAGTTTATTAGGGGGCAGACTGCTAAATAAATCCTGCTGTGTTCTGCAACTAGAAATGACAGGGTTCAAGTTGGAACTACATGTCTTTTTAGTTTACCACTTGTGTTTATTAAGTGGCAAATCAGTATTGAACATTTGAACTATAGCCCTAACTCACTAAACTACAGCAAAACCCCACACAGTCAAAAAGTGTTAACTCAATCATTACTGTCACTTGTGACAACAGTGCATGATTCTTCAAAGAGGGAAAAGTAATTATCACCTTATGCACCATGCTGATATTCACGAAACACCTGATTTTGGCGTTAACCTCTCTAGCTTTTCATCTACTAAGAGCAGATGAGACACCTACATCACACAGTGTCAGATGTAATTCTGTCAGATTACAGAAGTATGTGTTGTCAGCAGTGATCCCATAACGTTACAGGAACATTGTTAGCAGTAAATCAGTCAGGATGCAGAAGCACTGTGGGACTTTAAATGTGTTTGTATTTTTATTCAATTGTTCTTTTTTATTTGTTCTTTTTTATTTATATTGTTACAAAAGCTTAGCTGTTCTGTTGCGCACGAAACCCTGACCCAGAATCAGGTAATCTATGAATCATTTAGCACTAGGTTGCCAATGAACATGTGATGTGCTCTGGAAAGAGGTGGCCCGCTTTTGTCCTTGCTCCATTCCTGGGCAGTGGCTTTCCCAGGCCGACCTGGGCAAATGTGTTTGTATTTTTTAATAAAAATTAATAAAAATCTGAGTCCTGGTAACCTGACATACAAATTGGTCTCTGCATAACTGGAAGACTTGTCAGGAGATCTATATACTGTACATTTCCAATATTTTCCTTTTAGCCATGTCCAAAGAGTAACTGAATGTGCAAATTCATCTCTATGTCACTCTGCTTTCTTCTCTTATCATCATACTCCTTATTGCTTTATTGCTCTCTCAGTCTGGACTCTGTTGTACATTGGACTGGTCAAATTAAGATACTTACAAGGTCTGCACTTAAAAAAAATTACATCAATGAATACTGAGCTGAATTAGTTTTTGTCTTTTATATCTGCCTGGAGATAAACTTTAAAGTGTATTTAAAGCCAAAAAGGTTTTTTTGGGGGGTTAGAGAGGGGAAGATTTCAAACCTCTGTCAGGCTTCATTGAAGTCTGTGTCCCCACTATTTGTCCTTGTGACCATTGTCACCATTTGAGGAAGTAATAGGATAAAAACAAGTTTTTACAGTTTTCACTAGGGTGAGAGGAAATGTTTCAATAGTGACACCTGTTTCAGTGTCAATTGTCTAATCAGGCAGTTCCACTTAATTTGGAGACATTTCCTCTCGCTTCCTGTTATGTCTGGGACAGCAAAGAAAATCTTCCCAATGTGAGTTTAAAAAATCCTAATCCCTACTATCCAAACTGTAAAACAAAGCTGTGGCTTCAGATACACTTTAATTTTTAGTTTTAGTGAGACAATTAGCTAGTATGGGTGCTTCTCCCACCAACCTATATATAGGTTGGCATACGTGGGCTGGTGAAATAAGCACCATGTCTCTGGATAACAAAATCCATTCACAGTAGACAAACTGACTTTTGCAGTTGATGTGAATATGGATGTGCAAGCATTTGTCACCTACTTCTACAAGAACACAACAACACCATTAACTAAGTAGACTACATATAACTATTTACGGTATTAATATTGGAAAGATTCTCGCTAAGAAAATCAGATTCAATCTCTAAAAATCAGCATATTAGGGCTATTCCAAAGGGACAGTACATTATGTCAAAAAGAAATCATTCAGATATTGCTAAATTCAAACTGAATCTAAAGATTTTAACATCAGTTTTAAAAATAGGGGTATAGTAATAAGGTATTTAAGGCAGCATATCAACACAAAAAGACAAAAATATAGAATTAATAGAAAATTAGAAAACTTTATGGTTTTGATTTCAATATCAAATAATCTGTTCGGTGAGACAAAGCTCAGAATTTAAACAGAGCATACATTTTATGAATCCAGAATCCATTTTTATATGGTGATCCTAGCTACAGAGAGATTTTGAATAAAGGAGTAAAGTTTGTTGCTAGAAGTGTTCCTACTCTTGGTAATGTACTGTCACTCATTCACCAGTAGAATTATATTAGTTATCAGCTACATAATAAACACAGATGATCCAGATGGTTATGCTGTGGACATGTGGGACATCCTTATGAGATCAGATCCACATTCACAGGGGAAACATATTTTATTAAACAACTAGTAAATATCAATTCCAGATTTGTAGTATTTCTTATCACCTGTGAGAATTGTTACATACAATTTGAGGTTTG
Source organism: Nanorana parkeri (assembly GCF_000935625.1). Classification (NCBI taxonomy): domain Eukaryota; kingdom Metazoa; phylum Chordata; class Amphibia; order Anura; family Dicroglossidae; genus Nanorana; species Nanorana parkeri. The sequence continues at coordinate 613,040 of NW_017306339.1, forward strand.
CACAACCAGAAGAGTATGTGATAGATTGAGGGTTGTCTTTATAATAAGATCAAATAAAATAACTAATTTAACCAAACACTTTATTGATGCATATTGACAAGACATTGACAAAGCCTATTAGAGAACATAGATTCTCAATGTTATGCCAAGATGAAGTATTATGAATTTTTCCATTCTAGTGCAACTGAAGCCAAACTATCCAGTTTTGGGATAGTGGATAGGGATTAGAACACGTGTCAGGTTTTTATAGCAGCCTGTGTCCCAGTTAGAGAGATTCACTTTATTGGTCCTGGTTAGTGATGAGCCGAACACCCCCGTGTTCGGTTCTAACTCGAACTTTCGAACATGGAAAAAGTTCTAACTCGAACTTAGAACTCAATGCAAGTCTATGGGGGTAGAACTCGGAAATTTAAATGTCCCCATTTTGAAGCCTTATATGCAATTTATTGGCCATAAAAAGTGTATGGGGATCCGGGTACTGCCCTGGGGGACATGTATCAATGAAAAAAACACTTTTAAAAAATACAATTTTTAAAGGAGCAGTGATTTAACATCACTTAAAATGAAACATTAAAAATTTAAAATTCCTTTAAATATGGTGCCAGGGGGGTCCCCTTTCACTGACCGTAAAGTGGCACATCTGTATGATGTATAGAACCTGCTGAAGCAAAAATTGCATTTATATACATTTTATTAGTCACTGTTAACACTGAAAGTGTATGAAAATTCCAAATTTTGGGTTGTCATCAGAGCAGGAGTAGACAGGAAATTGTCCACTGGGGATATTGATGACCCTGCTTACTGCGAATACTTTCCCTCTCTTTGGAGGAATTTTCTGTCACTTACTGTTGAGGCTATTGGACAGGAATTCGAGGGAAATCTCCCCAATAAAACACAAATGACAAAAAAAAAAGTTGACAGGCGTTATAACTCTCCCTTAATCTACCCACAGCTAAAAAAATGTTTAGCTTCAGTTCAAGCACATGTCAGCAGGATTAAATCCCATATGTCAGGATGATTACATTTTGAATGTTTATCATTATCACAAATATTGTTTTTTGTCAGCATTTTTCATCACCGTGATTTTTAAGACTCTTATTTGGAGATAATGCTATTTAATATTCTGATATTCTGTTTTCCACCTTAACATTTAATAGTGAGAAAATGTGCATTACATCTTTATGTTTAGGGATGTGAACTTTTTAACACAATGTAAAATGTTTGAATAGATTGTAATCATTTTATATTTACAAGGTGGGAAGATATTATTTTAAAAGAGACGTCAAGTCAGGCATTTTTGTTTGGCTTTACTTGTCTTTTGGGTCACGGGAGTACATTTACCCAAAGTCAGCAGATAACAGCTTAATGCTTCAGACTGTTAGGATCCACCCTGGCTACCTAAGTGACAGCTGTCTCTGCCACTCTAGAGCCAGTACCATATGTGTCCAGCCCCTGCTGTGTCTGTCCTTTCAATGAGCATTGGAGGAACAGGGAGGGAGAATTCCTGCAGGAGCAGTGTCTGCTAGTCTCCATCTCCTTTTGATTTCGTGTATTTGCATGGAAAATAGAAGCTTTATGTTTTATTTTTTTAATTCTCTTGTATATGATTGGATGTTCCAAGGCAATTGAGGTTTTGTTCACTTTACACTTTAACAGTACAGGGCCAGTTTTTCTTTACTTACCTGTTTTGTCCTATTTTGAAAACATTAGGTCATCTTACACAAGATAAGGAACACTGCTCAATACCTGTGTCTGGAAATTGTTGCTAGTATTTTTGTATTAAAATATATTGTATTCTGTTCATGGCTTACAAAAGAATGTACGTTCTGTTTGGTACTTGACAATGAGAACTTCTTGTTGCCATTAGAAGGGAATAAAGGTCAGTAACAGACCACATTAGATGTACTTCATCTCAAACATGTTCAAAAATTTATCTAAAAAACAAATCTATTAAACAGAATATATTTTGATATTTTACATAGTATTTTCAAACTGTTTCCTTTGTCATAATGTATATAAAATGTAAATAGTTTTTAATATGTTGATCATTTATAATATTTCATTAATTTATACGCATTGTATTTTAAGTTGTTTTAAACTATTTCCTTAGTTTATGTACTTAATTTAAAAAATAATTATGCATTACAGAAGAGATCACACTATTGCCGTGCCAACTACTAGGGTTAAATAAATTAGGAGTTACTGACATTTAATTTAATAATTTCTTTACACCACACTTTAAAGGCATCATTATGGGATGTACATGCTTCAGCAGTCTTCAATTTAAAATTGCTTTGTGATAAGAGCAAAGTGAATTTCAGGTAACATAAGCTAGAGCTATGACATTGTGATCAGCTTTGATTTCCCAAGTCCTGTGTTTGTAAAGTTTTCTTGCTTCTTGTCACTGATGATGGGAGGTAATAAAGTAAATCTGACCTTGTGTCATCTTGCACAAGTCACACAGAAAGTATTGTGCTCTGTTATAGACATGTGACGCCAGAACAACACACCCTGACAGACTGATAATGGAGTCTCAAAGAATGAAAGAAAAAAAGAAGAAACAAATCGTAAAAGCTTTTCACTCTCACTTTCTTTCTTCCTGTCATTGAGGCAGTTTTATAAAGATAATCCCTAACTAGATTCTTTTCTCCGCAGCTTGGAGTACAAAAATAAATAAAAGTACAAAACAAAATCACAATGACAGACATGTAGCTTGTTTACCCTTTCCCCAGCTGTATCCCAAGACTTTATCTCTGCTTCACCCTTTATCAGGGTGACTTTTTCAATTACTCAACTTCCTAATTGGGAAAATATCCTAATTTGTTTGGTGTTTCCTTTCCCATTAATAATTTCCCATGCATTACAAGTGACGCTTGCTCTATGTTTGGTGAATGGTGTGTCATTTAAACTGCTATTTTTAAGCTGTTATGACTCCAGGTTTTGTGATAATTCTCAAACAGCTGATAACAATTAATTGCTGCCTGACAGGCTTGCTATAGCTTGGCTGCAGTAGAAAGAATGGCTTCATGTTTCCAGATTAATTGTAAGACAATACTGAGAAAAATGCACTATCTATACAATCTAAAGGAAAATGAGAGTGATAATGATATGTTAATGGAATTCTGTAAAAGTCAGCTACTGATATCAGCTGAACATAATGCAGACCTTCCTTCTGGAGTCTTGTAACCTGCTATATTTTCCATCTTTTTTAATAGACTCAAAAGAAACACATATTATTTTGCAGACTTGAATGTAGAAAAAACAGAATACATATATTAAATGTGCCATGTGCCATATTTAATCTACGTATATGTTTTTTGATTGTTATTCACTATAGTGCTTGCAGCTTTCACTAGGTTGTATTGGTGGTGATAGTGAAACACAAAATGCTCTGTGTTTTTTATACTTAGAGGCAGGAGTGTTTCTAAGGTCCTAAAATTCATAGGGAACCACCTAGTAACCTAGTCTGAAATGTTTAAGGAGTTGCAGTTCGTGATAATAAAATGCAAGTAAGTTTGGTTTTCTGCCCTGGAAATGTTTTTCACTGGCATTAAAAGATATCTTTGCATCAGATCTTAATCAAATTGTGCTAATATGATGATATTTCAGAGCATAAATATAAAAATCCATGACATTGCTTAAAAGTGAAATTATTTGTTAATTTAAAAGTTAAAAACTACATGATGTTCAAAAAGTGTGAACATCATGTAGTGCATTTAGGCATATGTTCTAGAAAATAGCAAGCACATGCAGCCATTTACATCTACAGCAACCAGAAAATTATCATTGCACTTCCAGGCCTCTGAACTGTGGTCAGGTGGCTTAGAACAGCCAATCATCAAGTTCCCTTATGTGCTAGCCTTTCCCTAAAAAAAAATCATAGCTCCCTGCAGCCTTTGTTTAGTGTGTGTGGGAGCAGAAATTGAGTAGTCGAAGGATCTAGCCGATGCTTCGGCTGGTCATTCAGCTAGCTTCGGCCCTAGGACACCTTCGGTTCAGTAGAACCGAAGGGCTGCTGTACGGGCTATTCACTATAGCCCTACAGCTCCCGAAGTCGGTCGAGCGGCTCAGTTGAGCCGAAAGCATATGCTTTGGCTCGACTGAGCCGAGGTGAAAGCCGAAGTTGGCCGGCCGACAGCCTGCTTCTGACAGCTGGGCGGAGCCAGCTGTGATCTTGCGGCTGGCTCCGGCCACTTGCAGAGAGATCAGCGTCCCTGGTTACCAGCTAACCAGGGACACTGATCTCCAGACAGCCCAACTCTCCCGGGCGCTCCGGGAGTCTCCCGCTCCCGGCCGCCAAGGAGAGAAACACTGCTGTTTCTTTTTTCTGACATCGAGCCATTGGCTGTCGTCAGAATAATGAAAACAAATTCACCATAGGAATGCCTTGCTAGATTCCTATTGGCTATTGCAAATTGAAATAGCCAATAAGAATCTAGCAATGAATTCCTATGGCTAAAATGTTTTTTTTTCTTTTTTTTTTTTACGCCAGCAGAACCGCCAGCCAATAGAAAA
>NW_017306339.1:617760-629209 GCF_000935625.1 Nanorana parkeri
ATATATGTTCGGCCGACCCGAAGCCACCCGATGTACGGCTGATTTAAGCCTACATACAGCTGAAATCAGCCGTACCAGCCTGAAGTGAATAGCCGAACAGGGTTCGGCTCACTTCGCTTTAGGTCGGTCATTCACTCGGCTGCTTTCGGCAGCTTAGTGAATAGACCCCATAGTTTTCCCTTATTAACCACTTGAAGACTGGAATGTTCAACTCCCTTCCTGTCCAGGCCATTTTCACTTTTCAGCGCTGAGGTAGTTTGACTGATATTTATTCACTCATACAATGCCATACAAAAATACATTTTATGTCATTTTTGCAACAGATAGAGCTTTCTTTTGGTTGTATTTAATCACCACTATGCTTTTATTTTTTATTATATAAAGAAAAAAGTGAACTGAAAATTTTGAAAAAAATTATGTTTTCCCTACGTTATGTTATGTAACATTTATTATTAGCTATTTTTTTTTAGGGGAGGTGGTTAAATGAAACTGCCCTCTCCAAATAGGCTGTGGCACTAACCTGCAGGTAACTATGTAAGCCAGAGCCTTCGCTAAATGGAAGAATAGGTTTTGAGAATAAATTTGGCAGTGACTCCACCTAGAACAGGGTCCCTGCATATGAGGAGATGCTCTCTTCCTAGGAAATTGACTAGTGGCTTACACAAAATAACCCAAAGCAAAAGTACTACTACTCCCAGCATAGATTTCTACCAGAAATATATGTAGGCACATCGATATGTAATCGATATGTCCCTCAGAGGGACCGAGCAGAACAGTAAAAGAGTGAAAAAAGTAAAAAAAAAGTAAATAGAAAACGATTGTGCAGAGCTAGCAGTTAACCAGGGACACTGATCTCTCTGAAAGTGGCCGGAGCCAGCCATAAGATCACCAGCTGTCAGAAGCAGGCTGTCGGCCGGCCAATGGCCGGCCGCTCGGCCAGCTTCGGCTTTCAGCACGGCTCAGCCAAGCCGATGCATATGCGTTCGGCTCAGCTGAGCCGCTCGGCCATGATCGGGAGCCTTACGGGCTATTGTGAATAGCCCGTAGAGCACCCCTTCGGTTCTACTGAACCGCAGGGGTCCTGGGGCCAAAGCTAGCTGAAGGATCGGCCGAAGCTACGGCCAGATCCTTCGGCAGCTTCGTGAATAGACCCCATTGTATCATTGAGGTAAAAGGGAATCTGCAAACTGGTGCTTGATAAGTGTTTCATGCATTCCACAAACACAGGTAAACAACATCCGTTTACACAAACCCACTAAGTATATTTCCACTTTTCCAGAGGAATTTGGGAAAATGGAACTACCCCCACCAAGCTGCGCACTCACCTCATAGTTCTCCTTTAAGTTATAAGAGCCCTGGTGCAAACAGTGGTCTGGCTCATGGGAGGAGTTATGCAAATAAATGCTATGATGAGTGGATGTCAATCTGGAGTAGTGTGCGTTTCTAGGCATTCTACATTTATCTGTAGACTGCCCTAGGTAACACCCACATGTGATTTTAAGCCTCCATGGTTGAAAGAACTGCATTCCAATTAATGAGAAGTACAGACACAGTCATGCTGGGGGGGAGGAGTAGATGATGCTAAACTATGTCATTCTCACTACTTGGAAATTAACTGTTACTACTTTATTAAAAAACACCTTACGATTTTATGTCTATATCCATAATTATGGACTGCAATTCTAAGGTTTGTTATTTGCAATAATCTATGAGAAAACAATTTCCCCTGTGATCCTTCTTTTGTAATTCTGCTGCACATGCACAATGGATTGTTGTGCTCCATTACATGATACATGATTAAAAGTAATTTATATTGCCTGACATCAATTTTACAGCAATGTCAGATTCAATCAACATCAATTAATTCAAAAACCAACTTGTAAAATGAAGCTGATTTCAAATGCATGAAATATGTGTCAAAGTTTATCAATGTGGGACTGATATGAAAGAACAAAATAATCTTTTTGTTTAGTAGTTTTGAAAGAAAATAATTAGCAATAATAATAAAATCACTATCCACCATTTCCAAGTAAACAATCAAAGGTATTTAATTATTTCTTCTGATTGCTACAGTGCATGAGTCACTTCTGTAGCTATGACATTGACCCATTGTTCAATATTGCTCTTTCAGGGATTTTGCTATTTGAATATTTTGTCAAATAAACCAAAAACTAGTAAGCTTCTTGTTCTACATGTTACATAAATGTGAGCAATTTTTGAAGGAGAGACAACATTTCAAATAAAACTAACAACTAAGCATGGCAATTTGTTAATAATAAAAAAGCAATATTCAAAATTATTTTTACAGGCATGAGCTATAACAGGCAGCAACTAGAAACAATTAGGAAGAAACCAAGTGTGAAGCGGGGCTCAACCATACCAACATAACAGAAAAATAATAACACAATATAGCTCTCATGTGCTTATCTGCTGTTATGATGCACTAAGTGACTTTTAAACAACATACAGTAGTATGATAAAAAAAAACCAGATGTGTGATAAAGGCACATCTGAGGTATCAGCTGCAGTGGCAGTATTCATTCTGTGGAGTGGTTTTTGCCCAAGGGAAAAAAAATTGAATTAGAGGAACTCCAGGTACAGGAACTATGAATGGTTAGAAGAAAAAGAACTAGACTAGGGATAAGGTTTATATTCGGGTCCACCCTGAGTTCAACTTGAACTCTAGCTGTTCACAGTTCACTGAATGGGATCTACATTGCTGGCTGACATGATTTACATTGGATTTACAACATGGGACATTTTTTTGAGGGGAGGGGTTATGTTTTGCTGAAAACGTTTATTTTACACAGACCAAAGTAGGTTGCATGTACATAGACATCTAGGTAGGTAGACAGATCCAACATAAATAGATCTCAGACAAAGTGATACATACAAACAACAGTTGTGTTCATAAGAACACATGTAAAGAGATAAAGATTATCATGACATCATACTTCCAGAAATCATATATTAGAACATACAGTAGGAAAATCAAAAAGTATTTGTTCTCCCCACCCTTGAGCATGTCCTCCTGGATGGAACCAACAAAATCTAAATAATACAAGTACCCAATGCAAAAGAAGTTTATAATTAGCTTTAACCCCTAAACCCTGTGTAAGCATTTGGCAGTAGAGATCCAGATCTGGTGCCCTCCTCCAGAAGGGGTCTTTGTAAATCCCGCTCCCAATGCACCACATAAAAGGGGCAACATTTTGTAGAGTTGCTAGGACTAAGGTATATATAAAGCAAATAAGCCCCAATTTCTATAAATTTTAGAAAGGTGGGTTTTAAAAATCATACAAGAGGATAATTCCTGTTTTGAGGGGACCTATAATTGAAGGAAATGTTTGATTCGAAATACACCTTAAAAGAAATCCAAATTGGGGTCTACCCTATGGGGTCTAATTGTTGGGAGTGCAGGGGGCTCACAATGGGAGAAAAATGGCTATGAAAGAGCAATTCATAGGGAACAACCAACATTACTAAAATGTGTGCACCTTTGTCCACAGACGTTAGTGTAGTAAATCAAATTTAAGAATGCAGAAACCTCTTAGCCCTTAGGGTGAATTTCTTAATGGCTACATTAGATAAGCTGGCCAATAGATAAGCTGGTTGGTGAATTTATCCATGAGGATAAGCTGAAAAGCAAAAGGAAGTACCAACAGGAATAAACAACATCTGGCAGCACGCAACAGTGAAAAAGGAAATGGGCTTAAGAGTACTCATCCGAGTCCAGCAGGTCTGGCTGCAGGCAAATTTAATGGCCGTTCACCGGCAGTATTAAGGAGAGGCCGAGGTGTATATAGAGACCTCTGTGCCACTAAAGGACATTACCGCAAAGTTGCTGGGGATCCGTCTTGGTCGGTGATATCATCAAAGGTAAGGAACTGATATAGATTTTGAGGAGAACACACATATTTTTTTGTGGGACCCCCCTTAAGAGTCCCACGGTCCATTGTTTTGCATTAAAATTGAGGACACTGAGGGATATTCTACTGCTGGAGTGAAGCTTTATTTCAGCCCCCTAGATAAAACAAGCACTTAGCCCCACTATGGATAACATTTATAATCAAACTTCCATGAAAATGTACTTGTTTGTGTAAGGTGTGAGAACTAGCTCGGGCTCTAAAATTATTGATGCATGGCCATGGCCATTTACAGCCAGTTTTCAGGAACACTTTATTTGCATGCACCAGCAGACAACAGCCATGTGCCCACAGAATCTCATGTGAAGGATTATAGAAACTTGGAAAGGTGGCTTCAGCCCCATAGATGCTGACAAAGAATAGCAGGTGGATAAAAAAATTCAAGGAATAAAAGACATACAAATAAATGTAACAAATTTCTGCTGCATAGGTGATCCAAAGAACCTCCTCTTTGGTTCTCAGTCCTTGCCTGATTGTGACTAGTGATGAGCCGAACACCCCCGTGTTCGGTTCTAACTCGAACTTTCGAACATGGAAAAAGTTCTAACTCGAACTTAGAACTCAATGCAAGTCTATGGGGGAAGGTTCTACATGTGTACTGAGCCCTGATTGGCACAGTCTTGCACCTGACCTGCGGTCAGGTGCAGGACTGTAGCCAATTACCGTTTTCGGACGGTGCAGTGCATTGTGGGATGTGCCGGGGTCGAACAGACCGCGGACATCCCATAATGTTCGGCGTTCGGCGAACGCTAGAACATGCAATGTTCGAGTCGAACAGGCAGCCCATCCTTAATTGTGACATATCTTGCAATTGCAAAAAAGATATTTGATCACCAGGTCCAGAAACCAGCAAGCCTTTATTTAAAATACTGACAATAAACCAACAGTGTGCTACAAAAAGTCTTGATGCACTTTGAATCTCATTGTTTATTCATAAGGTTACTTCATAACCTTATGGGACAGAATTAAGCTGCAACATCTTTTTGTTATTTATTGTTGGTTGATTGACATTGCCATGGTGACCTGATTCCCAAGGATATTATTTGCAGTTGGAAGACTGGTAGGGATGGTAGTGCCATGCTAGTGGGTAAGTAAATAGTAGGGATGTTCAGATACCAGTTCAGATACCAGTGCCGATACTTGGCATTTTCATGAGAACTACCAAGGTAGCAGAAGTTGCAGCTGTGACAGGGCCCTGTCTCTCCCCCACTGCCCTGAAATCATTAGTCTGTATTGTTTTAGAAAAACTGTAACATGACTACATTAAAACAGGGATGCACGAATCCCAGGAGCCCCATATGCACCTTAAAAATGACAGCTGTCTCCTAACTTTTGAGGTTTTCTCTAGTCTAGTCTTGGAGCTGGAAAAGTATCTGCACTTGTACTTGTACCAAGTACGGAAGTACAGTACTTGGTATCTGAATATCTCTAGTAAATAATAAGTAAAATAACAGAGGTCATAACCAACCAGATAGTACCAGGTGAAATGGAATGTACAGGCCCGGATTACCCACAAGGTCACCGAGGCCAGGCCTCGGGGCGGAAGCGCCGTGGAGTCCCCTGACGCCTGGAACATATAGTTCCAGGAACCGGGCGGTAAGTTGCTTTCTACATTTAGTCCTGCTTTGGGAAGGCAGGACTAAATGTAGTGTGGGGAATCAGCTTGCTAACAAGTGATTGCGGCGACAACGCCGCAAAAATGTGTGCTGCCGTCCATCCCCCCCACCTCTCTCTACTGGCTTTGTCTTCGGGACTCCATCCTCCCCCTGGCCGCCGAGTCTGTCCCCTATCCCTTCCGCCGATGTACACAGTGAGAGGGGAAAGCTGTGCTCTTCCCATCTCAGCCGTGACAGGAGTTCTAGCACAGTGCTGTGCTAGAACTCCTGTAAAAATTAAGGTAAAAAAAGCACAAAAAACAAGGATGAAGTAGCCTTAGTGAGGTCAGCAAAGACAGATTTCAAGCAAAGTCAGGAATAGCAGGGTCATCAACAATGTCAGCCTGAGAACAGAAAATAGAATCACACCCAGGTGCACTGCATTCCTATGACTATAAAAGGATTGCTAGCGCCTGCATCTGGCTAATGTAAGAAATCTGGAGTGTTGGGGGAATCAGACGAAGCATGCAGAGAGAAAGTAGCAGAATCAGCAAAAGCAGGAGGAACAAAATCAACAGCAACAGAGAGGAATACCTATAAAGGATATACCAGTGAGAAGTTATATTCAGCCAACTACTTGACACCCAAACACCCCCTAGATTGTTGTCCTAACACTGATAACTACAGGTTGCCTGGCTTCATGTACCTTTCCTGTCCTTGCTACACCCTGTCACACCTTTAAGCAAAGGGTATCACTAGAACAAGAAGTACCAGGGAAAGACTTTGGTGGGGACACAGACACTAACAAACAATAAAAACAAGTAAACCAAACCATACTCTAATGTTTAAAATGCAGAATGGAAACCGCTACATAGCCTTACAAGGTATTTATTTCAAATAGAATAGTTAAATTGTTGGAATAGGGTTACTGTTTCATCTAATCACGTTGCTTACTCCTTGGCAGTGTAGTGTATTATATTATGATACTACAAGAATTTAATGAACTGGTAATGAATTAAATATACATTTTTCAAACAAGATAAACAGAAAGATGTTTTTTTCTGGCTAAAATAGTTACCTTTCATGTAGGTTCTGTAAAACAGTGAAAAATGCACTCAGACATTAATAGTTAGTTCAAATATTTTTTGGATGTTTAGAAAGAATTTCAGTTAACAAGTGAAATTAGTCAGTAAGCTATAAAATGATCTTCTACATACACTGCAGCCATTCTAAATCCCAAAAAGTTTAGTGATAGGTGGAAAAAGAGAACCTACTGGTTTCTTAAATCTTCTGGGTATTCCAGCTGTGAGAACATTCTTTCACTGTTCCCTAATCTTTTCCTAGTAGGTTTCCCATTAGGTACTTCTCCTGTTGTATTCATCATAATGTGAAATTAATTAGAAATCTAAGGGGTCTATTCACAAAGCTGCCGAAGGATCTGGCCGTAGCTTCGGCCGATCCTTCGGCTAGCTTCGAGTTAGTAAGACCCTCATTACCTTTTCATGTTATAAACACTGTAGAAATGATTGTGTACCTGAATAACTTCTACAAGTAAAGCTGGCGATACACCTATAGATTTTCTATAGATTTTTTTCTATCAGCCTATGGTCAGAAGGAAAAAGCGCACCAGATTCTTCCATCTACATTAAACTGTGTGGATGGAGGAATCTCCTGCTGGCCCAAGCTTCAGTATCTTTCTAGTCGGCCCCACTGGCTGTCAAAATACCTGAACAATCTGATTGTAATCAGGCATTGTTCAGGTATTTTGAGAGTCAGCATGGTCAATTAGCAAGATACTGAAGCTTGGGCCAGCGGGAGATTCCTCCATCCACACAGTTTAGCGTAGCTGGGAGTAAGAATGTAAACAAACTCCTGCCTGCTATAGTGACCAGAAGTCTGTTTAAACACTGCTGCTGCTGAAGTAAGTTACATCAGTATTAGTGAAGAGTTAAAGAGAAATTCCAGGCATGGTTAGGATGACCTTTGTCAGGATTTTACTACTTTCTGTTACTTTCTGTGTTCCCATCTGGGAGAGTTCCGTGCACCTGCAACAAGAAGTAAGATGTCACCAGAATAAACATCCTTACTGAAGGATATCCCCTCAAGGATATAATAATATAAATCTATAAATCTGAAACAGGTTCTATCCCTTCTGCACTTTGCTTTATTATTATTATTATTACATAGTATTTATATAGCGCCAACAGTTTGTGCAGCGCTTTACAATGTAAGGAAGACATTACAATTACAATACAATTCAAGACAGGAGGGCTTACAATCTGAAAGAGGAGGGGGAAATGATACATGAGGAGGTAGCTGTGTGGGGATGAATTGTTTGAGAATGTGATGGTTCAGTGGTTAGGTTGAGGTGGTATAGGCTTCCCTGAAGAGAAGAGTATTCAGGGAACACCTAAAGACAGTCAGGGTGGGAGATAAACGGACAGGTTGGGGTAAAGAGTTCGAGAGGATGGGAGAGACTCTAGAGAAGTCCTGGAGGCGAGTATGGGAGGAGTTGACTAGTGAGCTGGAAAGCAGGAGTTCTAGGGAAGAGCGGAGTGGACGGTTAGGGTGATATTTTGAGACAAGGTCTGAGATATATCCGGACCTGCTTTGACTTGATATTTAATATTTGACTTCATATTTAATATTATAATTTCATATTTGCTTTGACTTCATATTTAAATTGCTGCCCTCTACCAGAAACTAAATAGCTTATTCTAATGTGACTTCTAAGTGTAACAATTGCAAAGGTGCTAAAGTAATAATAAATAACAGTAATGTCTTTTTATATTTTATTGATACAATTTTACTCTCATTTACATTTCTAAATTTTTATTATTTACGTATGTGCAATATATTTTCTAGTTTTTATTTTTAGGTTCTTATAAAAGAATGCAAGTAATTTCGACTGATAATGATTAATGGTAAGATTCCTTCCTAAGTACTTATCTGTCCCTGATAACACACATAAAATCAAATAGTTCCCTACAGCTATACATTTACTTTTAGGGCTCCCTTGGGGGCTACTGTACACTGCAGACAAGTTTAGTTTATGCATAAGGTAAGCACAACCTAATATATCAAATCCTACTAGAAAGATATATGCACATTGCATTTTGTATTTTATTATCACAGTGTTGTTGCTCTGAGGCCATTAATACCCCAAAAGCTTTTTAAAATGCAATATATTTTTTGGCTGGATGCTATTTAATCTATTCTGAAACATGCCTGTGTTTCCTAATGGCAAAATTCTCAACTTTCACCATATTTCACCTGTTTTTCTCAGTGCTGCCTGCCACTTTTTTTATATCCCTATCCTACTTAGGAACAGCACTTGTGTTAACTGCTGTATGAGCTTCCATAATGAAAATGCAAACTGTGTTTTTATGGTTTTCAATGCTTAAAAAGTTTTAAGGTTTAAAATGTCAGTTTAAGATGTAAGTTCAGATGTATCAAATGATCGATTTAGTTTCTCTTCTCCTTGTATTAATAATGCCATAGTTACATATATTTATCTGAACTGGGTAGTTTGATAAAGCTACGTGTCTGTGTTTGTGTGTGTATGTACTTAGGCAATTGTATTATACAATGAGCTAAGAAATACTATTTATCCCTCTTAAATGTACTTTACATTAAATTGCCAAATCATTGGATTCAGGTGTTCCGTGAAATTTCCTTGCTACTAAATAATACCACGGTCACCTGCTAGTGATATTATAACAAAGTGGAAGCAACTAGGAACAACAGCAACTCAGTCACCAAGTGGTAGGCCACGTAAAATGACAGAACGGGGTCAGCTCACGCTGAAGTGCACAGAAGTCGCCAACTGTCCGCAGAGTCAATAGCTATGGACCTCCAAACTTTGTGTGGCCTTAAGAATGGCACAAAAACAGTGCGTAGATTCATGGAATGGGTTTCCATGGCTGAGCAGCTGCATCCAATCCTTACATCACCAAGTGCAATGCAAAGCGTCGGATACAGTGGTGTAAAGCACGCCAACACTGGACTCTAGAGAAGTGGAGACGTGTTCTCTGGAGTGATGAATTACGCATTTCTGTCTGGCAATCACATGGACGTGTCCCGGGTTTGGCAGTTGCCAGGAGAACAGTTCTTGCCTGACTGCATTGTGCCAAATGTAAAGTTTGGTGTGGGGGTTATGGTGTGGGGTTGTTTTTCAGGAGTTGGGCTTGGCCCCTTAGTTCCTGTGAAGGGAACTCTTAAGGCATTAGCATACCAAGACATTTTGGAAAATGTCATGCTCCCAACTTTGTGGGAGGAGTTTGGGGATGGTCCCTTCCTGTTCCAACATGACTGCACACCAGTGCACAAAGCAAAGTCCATAAAGACATGGATGAGTGAGTTTGGAGTGGAGGAACTTGACTGGCCTGCACAGAGTCCTGACCTCAACCCGATAGAACATCTTTGGGATGAATTAGAGTGGAGACTGCGAGGCAGGCCTTCTCGTCCAACATCAGTACCTGACCTCACAAATGCGCTTCTGGATGAATGGTCAAACATTCCCATAGACACACTCCTAAACCTTGTGGACGCCTTCTCAGAAGAGTTGAAGCTGTTACAAAGGGTGGGCCAACTCAATATTGAACCCTACGGGCTAAGACTGGGATGCCATTAAAGTTCATGTGCGTGTAAAGGCAGGCGCCCCAATACTTTTGGAAATATAGTGTATATTTGAAGACACCAACATATGGGGTATTACTTTATATTTGAATTTGCTTAGCATCAAATAATATGATCATATAGTTTTGCTTTTGACTTCAAGTAATATACTTAAGGAACCTATTCTATACAGTGAATGTGACATATTGTGATATTGTTCTGTTTTATGTAAGTTTGTGTTATTTTATGTTGTGTAGAAAATATAGTGAGAAGTGATTGTTTGTACTATTTTCAACTGTAATTGAAAGAGAACTATGGACACCTTCAATAATTACATACAGTATATGATGTAATCTGTCAAAACCGTAAACATAGCATTTTTTTGTTTCTGAGTTCCCCATGTAACAGGTTTTTAACCTGTTGATCCTTCCAGGAAATCCATTATATTTCCTTTTCCTGTAAGCTAAACCTTTTATCTAAAAGAAAAAGAAACTGTTGCTTCATCTGTTAAATGTTTTTTAGCTGGATACATTTGTTTGTTCTTTACTTAAAGTCCATTTCTAACTACAGTTGTATTTTAGGCTTCCCTGTACACAGGGTGACAACACTAATGTGAGATATCACTGCAAAATAATTGGGCAAGTAAAACAACAGCCTTATATGTTTTTTATTTAGTATGCTGTTAGGCTTTAAAGGTGGACTCTAGACAATCTCCAGGTCCACCCCTGCACTGCAATGATTACCTACTCCTTTATGTTAACCACTTCAAGACCAGGTGTTTAGACCCCCTTCCTGGCCAGGCCATTTTTGAGTATTCAGCGCTGCGGTACTTTGACTGAAGTTTATTCCGTCATGCAACGCTGTACTGAAATGAATTTCATACCATTTTTTGGGGACAGATAGAGATTTGTTTTGATGGTATTTAATCACCACTGGGGTTTTTATTTTTTACTATAATTAGGAAAAATGACAGAAAATTTTGAAAAAAAAAAGTTTTTTTTTACATTATGTTAGGAAACATTTATTATTATCCAGTTTTTTGGTAAAATATAAAAGTCGAGGTCACGTCAGGTAAATAGACACCAAACATGTCAAGCTTTAAAATTGCGCGCATCTGCGAAATCGCAGAAAACTACCATACCCAAAATTGGCCATAGGCGACACTTTAAAAGCTTTTACCGCTCATCAGTTTATTAAGCATTCTTGCAAAGGAGAGGGGACCGGCGGGAGCTCGTGTACCAAGCTCCCTCTGATCCCCTGTGACACAGGCACCATGCTGATCCCGGGCTCGCACCGTGCACAGCAGAGCCC
>NW_017306339.1:629311-667424 GCF_000935625.1 Nanorana parkeri
GGGGGGGCTCTACAGCCGGCGGATCGCTTGTATGGTAACAGGCATCGCTGCCTGTTTTTACATTTCAGCCGTTTCCCGCTCGCCCCAGGGGGCGTGTCTGAGCGGACGTCTAAAGACGCCTGCTCAGATCTAGAGAGCTCCGGGCCGGCCGTCTTTTTACTATGGCCGGCCCGGAAGTGGTTAAGGGAGCTGTGTAAAGGTCTTATACTTACCTGACCCCCACTCCTCTGGCAGTCATCACCCGTCTCTTTCCCATCCCCTCTGGCTTGTGGACCATCCCTCAGGGTCCTCAGGTATAATGCAGGGCCATGAGCCTTGTATTAGGTGACCTCGGACTGGAGGAGTGGAGGGGGAAGAGACTGAGGGTGTTCATCTTTAAAGACTGCTGAAGAGGGGATCAGGGAGTTAGAAGTTTTATGCACAAAACCCCTACACCAGTGCTTGTCAAACTGTGTAACCTCAGGGCCCACATTTGTCCTTGGTCCTTGGTGCAGGCTATCAAACTGTGGGTGGGAAGTATGTTTGGCATGCCATTCAAATAAATGGCAACGCAACACTTCTCACACCAGAACACGGGGTAGGTGCGATTACGTTTCACAGTGTGCTAATTGCATGGTACTAGTGTGAACGGGCCCTCAAAAACACTGATAGACACACAGATTCACAGACACAATCTCACACACTCATAGACATTCTTACACATGCACAGTCCAACAATGTCTTGTTTTTCTCAGCCTGGGATCCAGTGTGGGTTGCTGTGCTGTGACAGAGCTCCACCCATAAGTGCATTGCTGGCACAGCTCCCTTTCATGCCCTGTGCAAGGGGAGCCAGAATATGATGTCACTCTGGTCCAGGCACCTCTGCAGGGCATGCGAGGGAGCTGTAAGCAATATACTTATTTATGTTTAGGAACAAAAAAGGTTTATTTTTTTAATCATATAAATATAAAATGTGAATAAATATGTCATATTTGCATTTTCAGCCAGTAAATGGATCTCAAGGCTCTTTTTTCACATTCGTCATGATATCCTTAACTACTGTATGAAAAAATGTCTTTGATACACAAACAAGGAATTTTGTTAATTCCTTTTGAATCGGCCACAATTCGATCCATAGGTGGCACTGCTGCTGCCACCTTACTCCACAAATGTCAACTGAAAAATCAAAGAAGCCAGTTGGAAATTTTTCAGCTGAACATTGACTACAGCTAAATAGCTGGAGTCACTGTTCAGGTATTCTGACAGGCACAGGGTCATGGTCTGGGAACAGGGGCACTGGTGCATGAGAGCGCCGGGTTTTGGGGAGCAGCTTTAGAGTAGCAAGCTGGAATGAAACCTTGGGTACAGGGCAGAGGACTCAGAAACTAGAAGTCTGTGCGTTATCGGAGACGCACTAGAGGCGCAGGATCTAAGAATGGCCAGGTCTACCACAGCGTCTCTAATGGTGAGGAGGATTGGCCACTGGACACCTTCCAGGTTGCGGTCCCCTTGTACACCCACACAGACTCAGGAAGTGATGCAGCAACATGGCTCTGGATGCAAGGCAGACAAAGGCAAGGCCTGTAAACAAACAAGCAGTGCAGGATACAAAGGAACACAGGAGCAGGAGTCCAAACAATGGGAAGGGAACACAAGAAGACAACAGAAGGGTAGTACAACATGGCTATATGGAGATAACAGAAGAGTGAGGCTGCAAGGACAGTCAGTCAGGCAGGAGGAAGACAAACTTGCAGGAACTCACAGGGTGCACACGGGAAACACAGGAGACACGAGAAACTAAGCAGGTAAATGTCAATTCACAGGGATCCAAGGCAAATAGTACACTGGGGGTCCGGTAATTACTTTTTTCTTGAACATCAGGCAACAAGTGAGCTGAACATTTAAGACTGAGGTTCAGCGTGAATTGACAGGGAGCTGAGCACCTGGGACAGGAGGCAAAACCCGTCACCGGATCATGGCACAGGGATGTGTGACACACTGGTGGCAGCTGCCAGAACACAATTGCCTAAAGTGGAGATTCCTCTATCCATGCTGCTTAGTGTGGATGGGGTACTGAGTAATTTATCTCAGTCAGCCTGCTGGGCTGAGAAATTTACCTATGCAGGGCTTTATTTGTATTTACTAATTTCCCTTCTCCTCCCTGCCTGCAATGCTCTAATTGATTTCTTAGAAATGCAATTAGAAACGAGAAAAAGAGAGAAAGAGGAAGAAAGGGTCTGAAAGCAAGCAGTTTTGCTGTGTTCTCTCTTTGGCA
This sequence comes from Nanorana parkeri, assembly GCF_000935625.1. Lineage (NCBI taxonomy): Eukaryota > Metazoa > Chordata > Amphibia > Anura > Dicroglossidae > Nanorana > Nanorana parkeri. The sequence goes on from NW_017306339.1 coordinate 631,566, forward strand.
ATCACTCAATGCTTTGTGAATCCTGGTTAAATGTTTTAGGATATAAATAGTACATTTATATTAAGTTATCAGTTTAGTTAAAATTATAAACTAAGAAAACACAAATAAAATTGTTATAGTTCCCCTTTAAATCAAGTCCAATTAGAACAAATGGGCAGTTAGTATACAGTAAAGTACTTGACAGCTTTAATCAAAAAATATTAGAGGTCTTTTTACAAGCTATATATTGCATAAAATTCAACTTATACCTCTAAATAGTAATGGGAACTTTGTTTTTTTCCCTACCTGTCATGTTCAGTAGTTTATAATAAATACTACAGAATTAGTCTTTACCTAAATATAAAAATAGGGTAGACTTGGGAAACAAAGAAACATTCTGTACATGACTATAAAAGCTGCAGTACTAAAATGAATGTTATTTATTTAATGAATGAAAGTACAGTGTGGTAGTCCTGTGTGGTTTATTGGATCTGTGTTGTAAGAGCATGTCTCAGTGTGGATTTTGCTAAGCACCAGGTGTTTGCTATATTGAATTTTTAACACTGCACGGAGCTAAGTATTCTCAGCTGGAAATTTGTGCTTAGCACATTATCATGTTTAAGCCTAGGTAGTTAACTGGCAGAATAAAATGTTCCTTGTGCAATTAAATTACCTAAAGCAAATAGTTATATTCTTGCTGTATCCACATGTGCAAGTATATAACAATAAATATTTTCAGCAGTAAAAGAGACAAAAGGTTATTGGAAACCTATAACATACTGCTTAAGTATACACTGATAGCACACAAACAATGCAAACTTTCAGAAGACTATGGATTGGTAGAAAATATTAAAACGTATGCAAACCCTAAAACTAAATGGTTCTTATTTTCACTTAATGATGCAATTATAAGCTTGTTATATCTTTTTGATGAGTGCAAATAAAAGTTGATTTTGTCACAAATTCATATATGTCCTGTGTCCTGGGCACCCGTTGGATTCTGGGGTATAATGGTACGGTGTGGGAATGGGATAATATAAGCTGCTACCCATTCCACATGCACTAATGCACCCCCATACCATCAGAGATGCAGGCTTTTGAACTGAGCGCTGATAACAAGCCAGGAGGTCCCTCTGCTCTTTAGTCTGAAGGACTCTGCACCCTAGGTTGCCAAAAAAGAATGTCAAATTCTGATTCGCCAGACCACAGAACAGTTTTCCACTTTGCAACAGACCATTTTAAATGAGCTTCAGAGAAGACAGCTGTGTTTCTGGATAATGTTCTGATATGGTTTCTTCTTTGCATGATAGAGCTTTACCTTGCATGTTTGGATGGCACAAAGAAACCGTGTTCACAGACAGTGATATTTCAAAGTATTCCTGAACCCATGCACTGATATCCATCTTTGAATCAGGTCTGTTTTTAATGTAGTCTTGTCTGAGAGCCCGAAGATCATGGACATCCATTATTATGTGTTGGCCTTGTCCCTTGCGCATAGAGATTTTTCCAGATTCTCTGAATCTTTTGATATTATGTACTTTTATGATATTATATTATGATATTCTGTATTTAAAGTCTTTGCAATTTTTTTGACGTTGAGGAACATTATTCTGAAATTGTTCAAATATTTTTAGAAGCAATTTTTTTTTTAAGATTATAGTTTATTTATAAAGTAATAACATTTTTTATTGATTTATCATAAATATCAGCATATAAACAGTAAGCAGCCATTTACATATATCTCTGTACATATGCATATTTCCCCCTTATACATGTCTACGTGTCTTTATAAATGCACTTGCATCCTGGATATCATATTATATCTTTTATAGTGTTATTCTCGCTCATTATGACTGCATACTTTAATATAATTCCTTTATATATCTATATTTACCCCCCCTCCCCACTTACTCCCCTATCCCCCTCCACATTGCCATAAGTGAAGGGAAAAGGCACGAGCTGCTGGATACGCTCTCAAATCAACCAAGCGTGGCTTAATCGCATGTTATGTGCACAAGCATATTGGGATGGGTGAGTCGGATAGAAGATAATAACATTATTGGCACAGATATTCTCGTGATGGTATGGCTTTAGTCGATATGTTAAAGTCACTCAGAGCGTATCCACATGTACATGAAATGAGAGCAGCCAAGGTCTCTTTCCCATGCCCGCATGAAAGGTGGGACAGCGTCACCTGTGAGGGTCAGAATCAGTTTGTATAGGGTAGATAGTGTGCGTAGGGGGCCAAAGGGTTGATCACAAATTGATTCAAAGGCCGTGAGGGTTCTGTGTGGGTTAGAGTGTTTGCAGATTGAGAGGTAAAAGTCCCTAAGTTGGAAGTAACTCAACCAGTTACCAGATCGTTTTTCGCCTGGAACGGTGAGGGAGATCAAGGGTTTCAGACCTGTGGGGGTGAGAGCTGATGATAAGTATGCATGAGAGCTAGTGGCCCAGTGGAGGAAGGAGGGTCTAGAACATCCCGGGGGGGAATTAGGATTGAGCAGGATAGGGGTCATAGGACCGTCATGTGTTGATATGTGTTTGTATTTAACCAACCCGTCCCAAACAGATAGAAGAGGGGGCACCGCAAATGGTAGGTAAAGTTGCCGAGGTCTAGAAGAGGGTTTGATGCAGCAGAGGGAAGAGATCGGCAACGTCAATAACGATAGTTCCAACTGGACCCAATCCTTGTGGGATGAGTTATAAATTGCATCCAAAATTCTCGTTAGGTGCGAGGCCATGTAATAGTATTCAATGTGCAGTAGACCAACACCTCCATTCCGCTTGGGACGAGTCAGAATGTCATAACTAACACGCGGTCTCCTACCCTTCCAAATATAGTGGGTTAACCCTAGCTTGAGGGAGCGGAAAAAGGATTTAGGTACATCGATGGGGACGGTCTGGAACACATAGAGCAGTCTCGGTAGGATATCCATTTTGTACAGGGCCATGCGGCCGAACCACTAGTGGGACTTCGTAAGCCAGGTTTTGAGTTTTTGGGAGATAGAGGATAACAATGGTTTATAGTTTAAATCATAAAGAAGGTCGAGGTTGGAGGGTAAGAGGACACCTAGATATTTTAGGGCTTGTGTCTGCCATTGGAAGGGATATGAGGTCTGTATCCGGACAACCTCCCGCTGATCCAACGTGACGTTCAAAGCTTCAGTCTTGTGTGCGTTCACCTTAAAGTTACTTAGCGTGCCAAAGATTTGGAATTCCCGCAGTAGAGGGGGAAAGGCATCACTCAGGTTGGATATGTATAACAGGAGGTCGTCCGCAAACAGGCCCAATTTGTATTCTCGGGGACCTAGAGTCACTCCTCTGATAAGGTGGTTATTTCTAATTGCTATCGCCAGATGTTCCATAGCCAATATGTATAAAAATGGGGAGAGTGGGCAACCCTGACGTGTGCTGTTATGGACTCGGATAGGGTCTGAGAGGATACCATTAACTTTGATCCGTGCCGAGGGCTTATCATATAGGGCCGCGATTTTAGCAAGTACTGTTCCGGGGAGGCCAATCTGACGTAAGCCACGTTTTGAGTTTTTGGGAGATAGAGGATAACAATGGTTTATAGTTTAAATCATAAAGAAGGTCGAGGTTGGAGGGTAAGAGGACACCTAGATATTTCAGAGCTTGTATCTGCCATTGGAAGGGATATGAGGTCTGTATCCGGACAACCTCCCGCTGATCCAACGTGACGTTCAAAGCTTCAGTCTTGTGTGCGTTCACCTTAAAGTTACTTAGCGTGCCAAAGATTTGGAATTCCCGCAGTAGAGGGGGAAAGGCATCACTCAGGTTGGATATGTATAACAGGAGGTCGTCCGCAAACAGGCCCAATTTGTATTCTCGGGGACCTAGAGTCACTCCTCTGATAAGGTGGTTATTTCTAATTGCTATCGCCAGATGTTCCATAGCCAATATGTATAAAAATGGGGAGAGTGGGCAACCCTGACGTGTGCTGTTATGGACTCGGATAGGGTCTGAGAGGATACCATTAACTTTGATCCGTGCCGAGGGCTTATCATATAGGGCCGCGATTTTAGCAAGTACTGTTCCGGGGAGGCCAATCTGGGTAAGGGTCTCGAAGAGGAAGGGCCAGCTTAGGCGATCAAAGGCCTTTTCTGCATCAATAGATAGTAGGCAAAGGGGAATGTTTTGTTTCTTCACCCAGGACATAAGTGTTAGGGATATTATGGTATTGTCTCTGGCCTCTCTATTGGGTACAAAGCCTACCTGATCCAGGTGTATCAGGGAAGGGATAGCTGATTTGAGTCGGTTGGCTATAATTTTTGCGTAGATTTTTAAGTCAATATTGAAGAGGGAAATCGGTCTATAACTGCCGCAATTCGATGAATCTTTATGTTCTTTTGGAATTACAGTAATGTGGGCCTCTTGAGATTGAGGGGTGAAGGGGCAGGAATCAGATATTGTGTTGAAGGTGGATAGCAAGATAGGGGATATAGAGTCTCGGAGTTGAGTATAGAAAAGCGACGTATAACCGTCCGGGCCTGGGCTTTTACCTAAGGGTAGTGAGTCAATGGTCCCAGTGATTTCCAGTAAGGTGAAGGGTTCAGAGAGAAAGACAATAGAAGATTCCGATAATGCAGGTAAGTAGAGGAAATATATGCCCTAATATCTTTAGGTGATGGTCCAGAGGAGTAGGGAGAATCGGGTGCAATGTTGCATAAAGAGGAGTAATAGTGGTGGAATGCTTTGGCTATTTGTTCAGAGGTAGTGGCTCTGCCTTGTAAAGGACAGGTGATTTTAGGTATAAAAGTGCGTGCCTATCTACACTTGACTGATCTAGCCAATAACCTTCCACACTTGTCCCCAAATTCATGAAAAGTGCGGAGAGTGGCATCCCGATATCGCACGTGGGAAAGGGATATAATCCGCATGAGTTCGGAGCGGGTATCCGACAGCTTCTGAAGGGTCACAGGATCGGGGTTAGATTTATGCTGTCGTTCCAGATCACTATTGTCCGACATGAGAGACGTGATTTGTTGTGATTTTGCTTTTTTGTGATGAGCCCCATGCTTAAATGCCCCTCAAGACACACTTCAGAGCCTCCCACTTAAGAGGAGGGGAGGATGGATCATGTGCGTGGACAAGTTGGAAGGAAGTTATACTGTTCTGAACATCAGAGAGCTTGACAGTGTCACTTAACAGACTCTCGTTCAATCTCCAGGTGGGGAAACGTCTAAATGTGTCAGGCACAGATAGGGTAAAAAAAAAGGGGGAAATGGTCTGACCATATTTTAGAGCCAATGTGAGACTGCGGGCGCCAACTAAGTAGCGAATGTGAGGCGAAAAAATAATCAATACGGCTGTAAGTGCGGTGGACAGTTGAGTAAAAAGTGTAATCTTTTGTAGTTGGGTGTAGGGTTCTCCATAGGTCAACGAGCTGTAATCGATGTAGGCGGGATTTAATCGAGTTAATGGCAGAAAAGGAGACATGTGTTTTATGTGATGAGGAGTCCAGAGTGGGGTCAAAGACGAAGTTGAAGTCACCCCCCAGTATCAGAAAACCAGATGTGAAGGACTCTAATTTAGTCAAAATGGGGAGGAGCATCTGTACTTGTGACGAGTTTGGGAGGTATATATTAGCCAGGGTAAATACCTTGCCATAGAGTGAGCATCTGAGGAAAATGTAGTGCCCTAACTCGTCAACCAGTGTGTCCGTGACCTCCACTGGGAGTGAATTATGAAGGCCAATGGCCACTCCTCTGGTTTTACGGTCAAGATTATTGCTGGTGTACCATGTACGGTAATATTTAGTGGGAAAGCGGGGAACCGCATCGGATTTAAAACACGTTTCCTGGAGGAATAGAACTTGGAAATTTTGTTTATGAAGAAGGTATAATAATTGGGATCTTTTGGATGGGCTATTAAATCCCTGTACATTTAGGGAACAGAAGGTCAGTGACGCCATGGTGTTGTTAAGGGCGGGCAAGAACAAAAAGACCAGCAATACTGCATGCTCCCAGACATACTCCAGGAGGGGGACGAAGAGAAGAGAAAGGAGAAGGGAAAAGAGGGTAAGGGCAAGAGAGCCAGTAGTGGAAGAGAAGGGCAGACAAGGAGAGCAGGTAGAAAGGAGAAAAAGAAAAGTAAACAATACAATCGTATTACAACTAACATAAGGGAGAAATCCCTAAACATGTGCACCGCGAGTCCCGAAATCCAGGGATGGTCACGGTGAACAAATCCTATGGGGGTAAACATAATTAAGTGTCCTCGTCGGCCCGAGTTGTGTCGGGTCACACCAGGACAGCGTGAGTGAGGAGGAGGAACCGATACACACAAAACCAAAAAGGATCTAACATGCAATGCAACCTACTATAACATATTGGAGATATGACAATTGCAGTTACCTAAAACAGTTAAAACCATATGGAGAATGACGTAAATTGTAGTGTGTAACCATGTGTAAGAAAAATAAAGGGGAAAAAGGGGGTTAGAGGGAAAAACCTGTGTCCATTGGAGGAGGGTCAGCGGGTCACCACGGAGTCCAACGGAGTACCCGGTGTGCAGTCTCAGCGTGAGTTGGGGTGTGGAGAAGAATGACCCAAGGCATAGAACAAATCGATGGTAGGGACATCAGGCATCCTCCGGGAAGGCATCTGGGGAACGGTGGTGGGGTACAACAACTGCAATGGTAAAAACAAATCAAACCAAACGGTGGATAAAGGTAAATATAGGTAAAGGGCAGCGGGGCACCAAGTCCAGTGGGGGAAACCCGGGCGTGCAGTCTCGGTGGAGGCTGAAGTGCGTAGAAGGATGACATAGGCCAAGGGACAGGTCGAAGGCAGGAACATCAGGCAGCATCCAGTAAGGCAACTGTTGGGAGGTAGTATAAGAAGGCGGACTACAATCCAGGGTATGTTACTTCTGGTCGCTTGGAAGATCCAGGGATGGGGTGTAGTCAGCTGTAGGCAAATCAAGGAGGAGATGAGGAAGGTGTGGGTCTGCGGTCTCCGCGGGGCCTTGGGGCGACCGTTTCCCATTCCAGGGTGGGTGGTGAGAATGGCTGGAGGTGAAGACCTGGGTCCTCTAGAGAGGCAGAGCCAGCTGTCAATCAGGCAGTGGAGTGGATCACAATAGTATTGTTTGGATCTTTCCCAGCCATAGCATGGCTCTGCGCTGTCAGCATATAGCAGGCAATAGCCCACTACATGCTGAGTTTGGGTCACAGGAGGACATAATAAATGATCTAATTTGAGCCTAAAGAGAACTATGGACAAAAAAGGTTGGGCTATAGTTCTCTTTTAATTTGTGTGCACATACAAGTGTGTTTTAGAATATTCTAATAGGAGTGAGCAGAATGATTACCATCATCACTCTCCTACCACTTTTTCACTGTCCAATAAAAGGCTGAGGGTTGAGGGGGGACACAGCTCTGCTGTGTGATGAAGTTGTATAACTCTCAGGACTAAATAGACAGATACAAAATTTATTTGGCAGGTTAAGCAGCTCCTTTATATGTATTTCTGTATAATTAGCAATTTATCTGCAGTTCAGCTGTAAGTTCATTGGAAATCTGAAGAAGGAGAACTAGAAACATATAGATCCTAGCATGTTGAATTATTTTACATATACATAAACATAACCATTTTCAAAACATGAAGACTTTGTAAATAGTATGTTTTTTTTTAATTACTTAAAAGGTGAAACTAATATATGAGATAGACTAATTACATGCATAGCAAGATAGTTCACGCCGTGATTTGTCATAATTGTGATGATTATGGCTTACAGCTCATGAAAACCCCAAATCCACAATCTCAGAAAATTAGAATATTACATGCAATCAATAAAACATGGATTGTACATAGAACAATATCGGACCTCTGAAAAGTATAAGCATGCATACGTACTCAGTACTTGGTTTGGGCCCCTTTTGCAACAATTACTGCCTCAATGCGGCGTGGCATGGAAGCTATCAGCCTGTGGCACTGCTAAGGTGTTATGGAAGACCAGGATGCTTCAATAGCGGCCTTCAGCTCTTCTGCATTGTTCGCTCTTATGTCTCTCATCTTTCTCTATTATATATATTAACACTTAGAATCAGCAGTTAAATTAGTATTATTAGTTTAAGTATGTAGCATTGTCAGGTATTTGTTGAGAACTGCATGCTCATCTGTAATGACAGCCCTCATATTTTTTGCAATCAGCAAAAACAATATGAACACAATTTCCCTGGAGCACAAAATCACATCAGAGCTGTATCTACAATCAATGTCAAAAATCCTTCAGTCACTTTTATAAAATCTGGTTCTGCTGCCACTTTGAAACCCAACATTTGTGTTATAATAAACAACTGAACTGAAGAGGAATAGCAGACAAGTGGAAAATGGAAAAGGATTTAAGTCTCATGAATATAGAACTGGAGGAGAAGAAGTGACTGTATTTATCTTCAGTGTTTTTCTGAGTTTTTATTCTGACTATTTCTATTTTTATAAAATGTCAATGCTAGTTCAGTAAATCTGTTGAATAGATGCACAATTTTAATGATAGTAGTGGTAGAGGGTGAGTCCACCACAATATTTCAGTTATCAGTGGAAAATTTAGAGCCACCTTCTGGATTCTTGATACCCTGGGAGTTTCCAGCAGTGAGATTAGCCTGACATAATTATTGGCTGTTTTCTTATTCATTGGATATCACTACTGTGCCTATTGCACTCCATATTTAAAATAAATTAAAAATCCTGCAAAGAGTGAAGCACCCTCCTGTACTGGGAGAAACAGCTGTGCAGACCTTGAAACTCAGCTGCTATGATATTGCCACTGTAAGCATAAGACACCATCATGTGGTTTAAAGGAGAATTATAGAATGAGTGAAATACTCATCTCAATAGTTAAAGCAGATGTGCGATACTGCAGCTGTCACAGGCCGGCTCTATTGATCAAGAACAGAGCTATCACATCCTGCTGATTGCTCAGTTCTTGATCGTCACTACTCCCAGCAGGAATTTCCCACCCCTCCCTGTTCCTCTAGTCTGACTGGAGGTACAGATGGGGAGGAGGCAGGCACAGCTGACTCAGCCTCTAGAGAGGCAAAGTTAGTTGTCAATTGGGTAGTGAGTGGATCCCAACAATATTGTCAGGATCCATCTCAGCTGCAGCGTGGCTCTGCGCTGTCAGCATATAGTGGGCAATAGCCAGCTATATGCTGAGTGTTGGGTCACAGGAGGACATTAGTTAGCACCACAGCATCTTCCCAAACAAAATTAGAAATTTAGGGTGGGACAATACTACCAGAGAACATAAAAAAGTTAAAAGGTTTTAAGGACATATACTTTAAGGCTTTTATTCGGAACACTGTTTTAATAAATTATTTACTCATACTTTTTATTATATTCTGAGTGTTGACAAACAGGTTTTTTAAAATGCATTTTTGAAGTATCCAGGTGTAATGGATTGCCAAAGTAACCTCCATTAAAATGATGCTATTACCCAAATTAGTCTATCACTATGCCAATTAAGAACCCTCGTAAATACCTTCAAACACTAAAACTAGCTCTGCTTAACTTCACTTGGAGTTATAATGGTCAATGGAGAGCTAGACAGATACTCCCTGCATGAATATCAAGGTTAGATTGGATTCCATTACATATTACCAGCAGCTCATCTATATTATCTAACCCCCAGAAATGTCTCTCTCTTCTCAACAGTTGGTTGGAAAAGAGAGACTTTGGATCACACCAGTTCATCCAAACTCTTTGCTGTGGTCCACCACTTGCAATGTTAAAGACCTCCATCTTTGTTCCCCATGATTTACACTAGAAACATTACTACAAGTACTAATGACAAAGTCAGAAGAAGATGAAGTGTTCTCAAGAAAGATTTCAGAGACAGGTGATACACAGGCCCGGATTCCCCACAAGGCCTCGGGGCGGCACGTAGCAGAGGGGCTGCAGCGCCGTGGAGTCCCCCGACGCCCGGAACATGTAGTTCCGGGCGCCGGGCGGTAAGTGGGGAATCCGGCCATACATAAAAAATAAAACAAGCTAAAAGTGTAAAAAATAAATAAAAATAAAAAAGTGATAAAAAAGTTTTAAAAAAAATAAACCATAAAAAAATTAGAACTAACCCTGCCGCCCCTGCCATCCTGTTCCATTCTCCTTTGATTGGGGGGGTTGTTTGCCGGGGGGCGCATTGCAGAACCTGGCCTTGGGGCTGCAGGGAGAGCAAATCCGGCCCTGGTGATACACCTAAGAAAAGGTGGTATTCTCTGAAATACTTCCAGTGCCACACCAGAGAGACAGCGGGAGCTGAACACGTGGCTGAAGAACTGATATAAAAATAAGGGGTTTGGGTTCATGGAGAACTGGGCTGACTTTTCAGTCAGTTACCAGCTCAACAGCAGGAATGAACTGCACATAAATGGGGAGGGTGCAGCCCTGCTGGGGGATAACATTGTAAGAAGGAACTTTTAAACTAGGATCTGTGGGGGAGGGATCAATGAGGTCATAGAGCATAGAAATTGGGGAATAGGAGTGAAAGGAAGGATCATAATGGATATAAGGGAAACTACATTATCTGAGTCCAATGCTGAGAGTCTGGCTAAAGAATATTGCAGCCAAATTTTGAACAATAATAAAAAAAACTAAAAATTAACAAAAAACTGAATGTTCATGAATGCTAGAAGTCTGGCTAACAAAATGGTAGAGCTAGAACTCTTACTGCTCGAGGAGAATTATGACTTTGTGGGAATAATATAAACCTGGTTCGACATCTCACATAACTGGGCTGAGAATATTGGGGGTTAAAATTGATTATGGAGGCAGGGGGAAGGAGTTTTTATTTACTATATGTCGGGAAAAATCTGATAATAAATGTGTGTGACATCATCATTAAAGAGATAGGGGCAGGCTCCCTATGGCTGGAGTTAAATTAAACTATAAAATGGCAATTTATTGGTGGGAATATGCTACAGGCCCCCTAACATAAGAGATGAGGAGGAGTTTCAACTACTCTCACAAGCTGAAATGGTGAAGGAGGCACGGCAATGTAATAATTATGGGAGACTTCATCTATCCTGACATTGACTGGGCAGACAGAACCACTCACTCATCAAAGTCCCATCATTTTATGAACGTTTTGCAAGAAAATGTGATGGGTCAAATGGTGGAAACCCCAAGTAGAAAACATTCTCTGTTGGATTTACTAATTTTGAATAATACAGAGCTGATCACAGATGTGAATATAAGGGACAATTTAGGGAGCAGTGATCAAAAGGTAATAACATTTTCTATAATACCAAATGGGATCAAATCTTCTTGAAAATTAACAAGGAAGCTAAGTGAGATTATTTAATGGCCTTATTAAACGACAGTGCTCGCCATAACATTCCATTAACCAATTAATTTAAAAGAACAAAAGTTAAATCGGGTGGTTAAATTCTAAGGTAAAAGGACTAATAAATGAGAACAAAATCCCTATAAGATGAAAGGGCCATCATTGGCATTCGAGCACTATAAGGACAGGAGAGAACACATAGGCCCCATAAAGGATGAGCAGGAAAAGATGGTTACAAGTGACAGGGAGAAAGCAGTAGTATTAAAAAAGCTTTTTTCCCCTTCTGTCTATACAGCCAAAAAGGATGGATATAATAAAACATTAATTCTATTAAATGGATTGAAGGATCCACAGTGGCTGACAGAGATTGAGGCTGGAAAAACTAACCACTCATAAATCCCCAGACCAAATGGCTTATATCCATGAGCCCTCAAAGAACTTAACCAGGTTGTAGCCAAACCATTGTTCTATATACAGTATTTAATAACACTAACTATTGGAATGGTACTGGTTGATTAGTGGAATGCAAAAGTGGTACCTATATTAAAAAAAACTTTCAAGATATATAATGTGTAACTGCAGGCCAGTCAGCCTGGTATCAATAGTATTTAAAGGAATGGTAAGGGATTATATTAAAAAATGTGTATGTGATAATGATATCATAAGTAACAACCAACATATATTTATGAAGGACTGTCCTTGCCAGAACAAACTGGAATGTAGTTTAACTGGACTTTGCTAAGGCATTTGATACAGTACTCAACAAACATTTAATTTACAAATCAAGGCCTACTGGTATTGAAGAAACTGTATATCCAAGGGTAGAAAATAGTTTCAAAATGGATCCAGAGGGTAACGATAAAAGTGAGAGCAATAAATCTAGGGCCATCAATCACTGATAACACTAAACTGATGAGCGCTAAAAGCTTTTAAAGTGTCGCCTATGGCCAATTTTGGGTATGGTAGTTTTCTGCGTTTTCGTGGGTGCGCGCAATTTGAAAGCTTGACATGTTTAGTGTCTATTTACCCGACGTGACCCGATCTTTTATATTTTACCAAAAAACTGGGTAATAAACACCTGGTCTTGAAGTGGTTAAATAGTCCAAAGTTGTGAGTGGAGTGCCCGAGGGTTTGGTCCTGGGTCCAACAATCTAGGACAACTTAGCTGAACTGGAAAGTGAACTGAATTGGAGAATTTTTCCAAATCACCTATGTTGTCCTAGATTGTTCACTTCTCCTGCCTTCTCCAAACTCTTCACCCTTTTGTGAATAACCCTGTAAATATGTAAGCTACATAAAAATCAATTTAAAATAATCTACCATTGGTATCATACTTCAGAACTCCATGGATTAACCCAGACATTACATCTATGTGCTGGAGAATGCAACACCCATACAGGTAGCCTATATCACATTTACTGGGAATGTCCTAAGAGAAACACCTTTTGGCAACTTACCAAATTCCTTCTTAACACACTACTCGGCCACACAATCCCTCTGTATTTGGTCCCTTTCCTATTAGACTCACCAATACCAGAAATGCCGCACTCGACAAAATTATTGAATCACGTCTTAACTCGAGAAAGTTGCCTAACTGCATTGAAAGGGTGTCAACAAATTGCACCATCTAAATTAGAAAAATATGAATATTTTCATTTATGTTTATAACATGAAATGCCTTATAGCAAGATTAAGTAATTCTCCAGACTTATTCAACAGAACTTGGTTCCCAGAGAACGTTATTTCTCACCACCTATGTCTCATCTCTACTTTTATTCCCTACCACCACCTAATGAGAGGCCTCTTTTGTTCAATTGGAGAGTGTGATAATATTCCTCTCCCCTTCCCATCCCTGCATCTCACCTTCTTCTGCTGCCTTTTTGTTTTTATCCACTATCTATACTGTTTCTGAACTCTTTAGCATACTTTTCCACTGGAATAATAGTGTTCTTAGGTAACCCGCTGTTCTGCACCACTTGATCTGCAACCGGTTTCAGTTCAAACACTGCCAAGTGAAGTTAAACAGACACTTTGTTTAGAGTAATAAACAATACAGGTTTGTTTATTATTAAAGCTCATGTGATTATCATTATTGGATGTCTTGATGATCGCATGATTGGTTCCCATTCATAAGAGACTGCCTTTTAGTAAGTTAAAGTTTCTGTTTTTTCAGAAGTACAGAAGTAATGTAAATTATGACTATAACGAAAAACTGAAACTAATATTTGATGTTACTTTTCCATTTTTTTTTATTGTTCCATATTTTGAACATTGAATTCCATAAACAGATTTGTATTTGCACCCCTAGTCATTTTTTGAGAAGGTGATTAGAAATGCTGAGCAATTCTGTAAGGATTGCCAGCAGTCTATTAAATCTGACCATGTGATCCCATTTCCAGAGTAAATTATTTATTGATCTGCTTCCATTGAAGTAAACTGATAAATAACACTTTCAGACACCCTACTAATAATATCTTAACTATGGACATTAAATATGTAATATGGTGCAATACATGGGCTTTAAAACTAGCTATTGCTGACCTCTGTAGAAACAGGCACTGTTGAGTAATTCATCCTTAAAGTTTATATAAACATGGAGAAGAGAATCTGGGAAGAGAAAAAAAGTGCTGAGATCCAACTTCAACAACTTTACTTCTTCTCTTGTGAACTTTGAGAGTATATTTGTCTATAGTGTCTGCAGCTATGGAAGTCAGTAGGGCTTATGTTAAATCTTATTTGCTGCTTATAAGGTTTATGTTAGTATTTGAATATCCATAGCCTGACTACAGATTTATGTTTGATTATTGACAAATCGAGCCATATAGAAAGTGTAATGTTTTCAGTTATGTTGTGTTCATATGAAAATATTTTATTAATAAAACAATATCATCCTATTCTACACCACAATATACTTGACATTTTGCTGATCAAATAACATATTTAGTACACTTTAAAAATATATAAATACTATTGTTTTTGCAATATTATTTGTCTTTAAACTTACAAAATGTGTCCAAGTATTGTAAAAATATATATAAACACCTTTTATTTCAGACTCGGTTTATACATTTTTCATATCTAAACCTGAGCAAAGGACATATGACAAGTGTTTGATACCTGAGGGTAAAACAGTTGCAGGCATACTACAGGCAGCAAGGTGATAAAACAGTAGCCCTTTAGCACTTTTCTTTGGTGTCTCTTGTTTCATAAATATTCTCTACAAACATTCCTACTGGAATTCACTTGACTTTTACAGCTTTGTATTGTGTTATACCTGTTATTAGAAACAGGATATTGCATGCTATTTATAGTATCCCTTATGTGATAATACTTTCATGCTGGATTTCGAAGATCATGTATAGTGCATACCTGTATAATACAGCTAAATATTTTAGGAAAATAAACCATAAATAACAGATAATATGAGTTCACCGGAGCCCTCTCAAAACTACTGCTCCCCACCCCCTCCTCCCGACTCAGTGGTGGGGAGGCACATTCCCCATCCCACAACTATACTTCACAAAGGGGCGGGCAATGCCCCACTGAAACTGCTGACAAAAATGGGGCCAGGTGAAAGGGGTGGTGGTCAGAGTTGAACTGGGTGAACTTAGGTGAGCCCAGCCTCATCTCCAATCAAAAGTGTGACTACACTCCCATGTGTACTCAAATAAAAAAGAGAAAGCATACAAGCACATTCAGCTCATTATAAACTGTAGGTTTATTAAAAGTACATCTAAAATATGCTAATGTGTTTCAGGCAAAGAGTCCTATTTTATACCAGTGTAAACTAAAGATAAGTGAATGTGCTTGGGTTCATTCATTTAAAACATTGTAAAGTTCTGAAAATGTTAAACTTAAATCTGAACCCCACTGAAGTCTGTGGGGGCAAATCTGGAAATCAGTTCTGGTCATTTTCAAGGCTGATAGGCAAGTGATTGTCAAACAAAGGGCACAGAAAGCTGGGCACTGCCCTGAGGGATGTGTACCAATGAAAACATTGATTTGAAAAAATACCATTCTGGGGGGAGAGGGTCCTCATTTTTATTGGACTTTGTGGGCAACATGGGAAAAACAACAATACTTTCAATTACTTAATTGGGAGATACCTTTAACTCATTTGCAGTTAAAGCCTCTTTGCACACATTTTAAAATACACATTTTGAAGATGATGTAAAACCCACTAAAAATGATATATGTCCGGAAAGCAGAGCTGCTATAGAAAAAAAGGGGGCGATTGCAATGCTTTCTCTTACACTATATCTGGGTTACTGTTCATCAAATCGAACCCATTTCAGTAAAAACACAATCAAATGGATTTTACTGCCACAAACACATAAGAATAGCTAAGTTTAGGTAAAATAAAATATAAAAGATGAGGTTGTGTTGAGTAAATAGATGTTAAATATTTGAAGCCTTAACATTGTGTGCTCACATTTAACAGTTAAAAACTACAGTAAATAAATGTCTATAGGTGATGTTTTAAAAGCAGAAGTAATATAGTGAAATATGACCTTATAATTATTTCTATCATTCTGACGTGAACAGTAACACCTAATATATGTGACGTCATTGTGGTTTTGGTATGTATGTGCACCTGACATGCCTGTTTGTGTTCGTATGTGCATTACATTTTGGGGTGGGAGGATTTAGACATTTTTTTAAATGTATTTATTTGAGTAAACTTTAATTTTTAAAGCTTTTTTTCTACAGGTTCTTTTTAAGGAGACATCAGAGATCTATTAGACCCTCAATGTCACCCATGCATCTTTGGAACCCAGACAAGCACACCCTGTGTTTGATTAGCTTGATTTCTGGCTATAGAGGTTTTGCACCCAGAAATGCTCAGAGGTGAATGATTCTTGGGTCATTCTTCACAGCGGAGATCAGCAGGGAGGTGGGGTCAGGCACAGGGGAAGGGGGTGGCATCTTCTACAGCATGTAGAAGTGATCAGGTGACTTTACTAGAAAGCCATTAACTGCGAGAAAAATGTAAACAATATGCCGCCTAGTAAAGATTTTTTATGTTGCTGTGATTGTCTATGTGCTTACATATGTGGCAGAGAAAGGGTTAAGCAGTATGTGGTGTTCCACAATAGTATGATGCAGGACAAGGTCAGTGACACAGTATTCTGGTAACACATATTTTGCATGTGTAATAATTTTTTATTTTACATGAATATTTGGCTTTAATACTATAATAGAACAAGAAAAGGTAATTTTGCCTGACTTTTTAGGTACATCAGAATGATACACATATATAATAAATAAAATCACCAATTTATGTTTTGCCATATCATAAAATCCCAAATCTAAACAACAATTACATTATTGTACAAAACATAAAAACATCCTCTACCAGTTCATAGTGTAGCCCCAAACCTCTCATAGTTCCATTGTCACTTTTGTATCTGTACAAACATTCATTGTGAACATATACCATTACTGTTCCTTCCAAACCATAGAACAATCCTTTTTAGTCATAGTTTACTCGACAAGAATTTGATACAGTGTTTGACCTTTTGAGCAAGACAGACACCAGCCAGCTTTTAAACAAGAATTCAACATTTCTGTGAAAGTTCCCACTTATCCAGGTCAAGTTATAGCTAATAGCAGTTGGTAACATTCAGCTAACTTGTTCTGTAATGTTGAGGATGTTTTGTAGATTCTCCAAGCCATTTCTTCTGTTCCAATGAAGAACTAAATAAGTGGCTTGGAGAAGCTATACAATGATTTCAGCATTACAGAACACGTCTAGTTGAATATGACTAATTACTAGTACATATAACATTATATTGACTACACACAGTATATAAATGCTTTCACTAGGACACATATTTAACAGGACCCGCACCAGTCGCTGGATATGCTTAATGTACATTGATGGGATATATTTATCTTAATTGCTATGCTCCAAAGGAGCATATATTATATTTGCTCTGAATATGTAGATGTCTATACATAGTGAATTTACGGTAGTAAATTTACTAAATGCAAATAGATTTTACTTTGCAAGGGAATTTTCACTTTGCACAGAAATTTTCCTATAACTTAGGGGGTTATTCACTATTGAGCCGAAGGATACAGCCGTAGCTCCGGCTGATCCTTCAGCTCTCTTCAGCCGCTGGAGCCCTTCAGTTAAGTTGAACCGAAGGCCTGCTGTACGGGCTATTCACAATAGCCCGTACATCGGCCTAGCGGCTCATCTGGCACATCTGCTTTGGCTCAACTGAGCCGATGTGACAGCCGAAATGGGACGAATTGCCTGCCAAAGGCTGGTCGTTCGCCCCATAAATGACAGCTGGGCGGAGCCAGCTGTGATCTCATGGCTGGCTCTGCCCAGTTGTAATGACAGATCATCGCCCCCAAATGACCTGATGATGCTGATCTGTCATTAAACAATAACAACTGGGCATAGCCGTCTGTAACGTAACGGCCGGCTCTGCCCAGTTGTTATTAATTGGCTGGGACCTACTAGAAGACTCTAGCAGGTGCCGGCCAATTGAAAACACTTGGGTGGAGCTAGCTGTCACTCTTAGCTCTGCCCAATTATTTTTTGTTTTTTTATTTACTTTTTTAAATCTTCCTATTTTTTTACATTTTTAAAATCATTTTGCAATTTGTGTTTTAACATTCTTTTCACTGATTTGCTATTCTGCTCGGTACCTCAGAGGTATTGAGCAGAATAGCTGTATACAGCTATTCACTTACTGCCGTTTGGCCCCTATGAGAATAGTCAAAGTCCTTCTCCACTTCGGCTCCTTTGAACATGCAGAGCATGTTCAGCTGACTGAAGGGAGCCAAAGGCGGCCGATGTAAGGCTGATTTCAGCCAATGTATGGCTCAAATCAGCCGTACTGAGCCAGAGTGAATAGCTGAATGTAGTTCGGCTCACTTCACTTTGGCTCAGTTATTCATTCGGCTTCCTTCGGCAGCTTTGTGAATAACCCTGTTAGTGAATGATGTGAAGCACATTTGCTGTTTGTTTTATTTTCATTGCATGTGATTGTTTGCAAAGCGATTTTGCACCCTATTCACTAAACTAAAATAAAATTCCCTTTTAAAGTAAAAATGTTCTTGCAAAGTGAATAGCCTATTTGCCTTTAGTGAATCAACCCCAAAATGCCTATTACATTTGGTCTTTCCATATTTACTCTTCCCATAAATTGTTTTTTGTCTTGCCCATTATACTTTCCGCCTTTCCACTATTGAACATTTTCATTAACTTGAATCTCCCATGTCTAGTGTCCACTTTAGCACTTTATTCTTGTAAAGTTCGTTTGATGCTGACACAGTACCAACACTGCATAAAATAAAATTTAATTTAATTTATTCACATTGACATTATCAAAAACATGTGCATCAATAATGTTACCATAGAAATACACATGTGCAATTGCAAAGTTAAAAAAAAATTCATTATGAAAGCTGATGAATATCAAGTTGTAAATTCATTTAAGAGCCTGATCTGGTAAAGTCCAATTTGTTTCTCTCCCACAACATGCAGAACATAAAAGCAGTTGTGCAAAATATAAGTTAATACGTTAATTATTAATATCTTCAGTCTGTAGTAGCTTTTTTTCAAAAAAACATATCAAGCTGTGCCTCCTAATCCAAATAAAATTATAACACACTTATCATAAATGAAAAAAAACCTAGAAGGTTGAAATTGCCCAAAGCAGTAATGGAAGATGATGCTTTTGCATGTGTAATTTTTAATCCTCACTAATTTTCTACTACTTGAACGTCTATAAGTTTGAATAATTTTAATTGGTAAGCTTTCTTGTTTTTTACATATACATAGAGAAACAGAGTACTGGTGGCATATGAAAAGAACACTTTAAAATGGGAAAGCACTTCAGGTTAATACACTATTTTTATTTGTATAATAAAACACAATTTTGTCACCCTGCAAAATTAAAAAGGCAAGATGCTCATAGGGGTCTATTCACAAAGCTGCCGAGGGCAGCCGAGTGAATGACCGATCAGAAGTGAAGTGAGCCGAACACTGTTCGGCTATTCACTTCAGGCTGGTACGGCTGATTTCAGCCGTATATCGGCTGAAATCAGCCGTACATCGGCTTGCTTCGTGTGGATTCGGATCAGCCGAACATGCTCAGCATGTTCGGCTGACCCGAAGTGCAGAAGGAGTTCATTTTCTACAGTAAATGTGCCTAAGCATAGAAATCGTTCTCTTGAAAGCCCTAGGGGGCATTTCCAAATAACAAATGTTCTAAAGTGAGTTTACTTGCTGAAATATTGATACTAATGGTAAGTTATTTTTTTTTTAAACATATTTTTATTCTTATCTGCATCCAGTCCTGTGCACAACAAAAGACTGAAAGGTCGCAGAAAAGTTCTCAATATTTTCACCCAAGATTCACACATTTTTACATAGGACTCAATCAGAAAAATGTGTGATTGCTAGTTGAAAGTTGTGTGCAACAGGGGAAAACATTGATAAATAGACCTTTAATAGATTATATGTAGAACCAATTATATTTGTCCTCATAGAGCTTTATAGCATCTACGGCAAAATCCCTAAAAATGAATACATACAACCTAGAATACCCATAACCTATATTTTGGTAGAAGAAGGTCATCCTGCAAGTTATGCAGTCTCCCCTTTGCAAGTTTTTATCTAATTTCCAGTTTGGCATACCCATAAATAATAAAGGAAGATACTAGAAGATCATGTATGCCTTATAGTTATTCTCAGTTATATATATATATAGCTGTTTTCTAGGCTAATTAACCAGCTAGAGAAACTTACTAAGGCTGTCACTATTATTAATATTACTATTATTATAGCTCAAACACAAATACATATATCTTGAAAGAAGAAACAATACAAATGCATATATACAAAATATAATATTTTCAGTATTCTGTTATTATTTCACACTTTGCCCATGGTTTGATTGATATGGGAAAAAATAAGGCAGCTTCGTATAATGCAGGAGCTGTTGGTTTACCAGTGTGTTTTGAATAATCAATGACAGGTTCACATCTTAATGACGCCTATTTAAATTCATATATTCAATTAAGACATCTACGAGACCTCTAGAAAGATATCCCTTTGGTGTGTTTACCTGCACTCAATTATACTTCAGATGACATCTTCCAGTGTTTTTTGACGATCAAAGGCTACTGATGTAATCATAGCTGCAAGCAATATATACATTTGGGTCTCAGAAAGTATTATTCTGCATCATTTACATCTCACATCTTATCATGCTGTAATATTTAAATCACAGAAGTCTTGCATTACTATAGAAGACAAAAGTAACCACTATTTATAATCAGTTAATTAGTGTTAATATCTATCAGAGAATGAACCATGGAAGTCACCTATTAAAGAGCAATGTAAAGTATCCATAGAAACCAGTTAGAATTCACAGTGTGCTTGTCTGGCTTCACAGAAGTGAATGCTAATTGCATGATATTGATTATTTGCTCTCTGTAATATGTATTCAATAACCCCATTAGTTAAATACAAAGAGTAAGAGCTTTATTTTTTTAATGCAAGAAGCAAACAGAAAAGTGCACTGCCCCTTTTAGAATACATCATGTACTTCATTAACATTCTACGTTCTAAGTTGTTACTTTGAGTTACTGAAGTTTGCACCTTGTTCCCTATTCATTGGATAAGTGCAAAAGTACTTTCACATCTACTACTAAAATAGAAAAAGGCATATAAAGTAGATATTTGGGGGAAGGGGCGAAATGCAAACTTAATTACTTTCCTGATCTTGTTTCCCACCACATTTAGTTTCATACTTGTATTACCTGAAATATTTATTTGTTTCATCAGCTCATGTTTAATAAACTCTCTTCAAATTCAGGTGTAAAGTTGAATTCAGCCACAGTCCTCGACTTCTCAGCTAATATACCTGAATGAGGATGAGGCTGAATTGCGAGAATTAAAGGACAGGAGAATGATACAAAGATTGTGTGAGTGTTCTGGTCAATGTGCAAAAACCAAATAACCTTAAAAGTGAGTCAGCAGAGCCTAAACAGGAACTAGGACCAAGTCAAAATGACTGGCCATGAGATATGTATCACAACATTTCGATTAGCAACAAAAGAGCAGTCTAGGATATAAATAGCTCACAAAAGCAATGTAGTCTTTCAATGACAAAGACAGTCTAGTTAGAAACTAGTACTTTCGTGATTGTGCATGACAACAAGCATGAGCATCCTGAAAGTGCATGAATAAAATCTTTTGGAATGAACAAGACCACTCACGTTCAAAGTATCTTACTTTTTATCTGACTCCTCTTGACCAGACCCTTATGACCACTCTCATTGGATTAGCATATGACACATTCTCTATAGATGATCACCAAGGACAGGATAGGCAAGTACCCAACTTCTTTTTTTTTTGGCTCACACCCCTTTCAGACTTTCAGACTTTCAGACAAATAGGTATTGTAAATGATTCTGAAAATAAGTTGTAAGGAGGGCAGCAGTCTGATGAGGCCTGCACTGGGGAGCAGGATACAATTTAACCCCAAGCCAGTGCAAATAATAAATGTTGGGCTGGTGGCCCTGAGTGCAATATTCCCCTTAAAGACCGCAATCAGAGTGTGAGCACTCATTGGCAGCTTCAGGATGTCATATAGCTATCTGCTCCCTGTCCAGACCTGAGATCACAGCACATGGTAGAGGGATTTCTTTCACCATCAACTTATTTTGCAGCTCTCATATATTATGAAACTAAATGCACAAAATTGTGGAGGAAGTCAGGGCTGCAAGAATGCAAAACTGTAAAATCTTTTGTTCCCATTTGTTAATGGAAGCTTAATAATAAGGATCATTTGCATTGATGACATTGTATTTATTATTTTAATGATACAATGTTACATTATTTACTGTACAGTATATGGATATATGATCATATATACCTGATAATGTGACAATATGAAAAAAATATCACACCCATCATTAGACATATAGGGCTCAAACACAAATATAATGCTACTTGTGGCCCTAAATAGCATACATGTTAATTCTAGGAGGGGGATATTAATATTATATTACAACATGAAACTTGCTGCATACATTTCTTGAAAGCAACACCTCCCCCTGGCCTCAATGACATTATAAATTATGGATTCTTCCTACGAAAAATAAAAAATGAGGACAACATCCTATTAACACCAATCAGCCATTTGCAATTAGAAAATAATTATAGGTAAATTAGAAATAAAAATGTAAAATTCTGTAGATAACATTCATAATAATTAAACTTTGATATTCAACTTTAACATTTTCAAAAAAAAGAGTTGGGAGATGCAAATATTTATGATCATTATCATTATTGTTGGATAATGCACCGTTGTTGTTTTCCATTTTTGCCCCTTGGAGTTGCTGTCTATCCTATTTTTTTGGCCAGTGAATGGATGCTGAAGAGGGTAATATTAATGCTTCTTAGACATTAGCGATTTGTTTCATTCCAAATCAAAATTCATCTGAATTTTTCGAAATTTGGACATTCAGACACATCCGAATTTCCGCATCCCAATGCATCCAAATGTGGTCATAAGGGCAAAACGGCAGTAAGTGAATAGCCGAATGCCGCTCAGCTAGCTCCACCCAACTGTTCCGTATTGGCCGACACCTGCCAGAGTCTTCTAGCAGTTCCCGGCCAATGAATATCAACTGGGCGGAGCTGGCCGAGATGTCACAGCCAACTCTGCCCAGCTGTTATTGTTTAATGACAGATCAGCGTCCCCAGGTCATTTGGGGACGCTAATCTGTCATTACAACTGGGCGGCGCGAGCCGTGAAATCACGGCTGGCTCTGTCCAGCTGTCATTTGCATGTAGATCGATCGGCTTCAGCCAACCTTTATCCACGCTTCAACTGTCACTTCGGCTCAGTCGAGCCGAAGCATATGCTTTCGGCTCGACTGAGCCGCTCGGCTGCTGTACTGTGAATAGCCCATACAGCAGCCCTTCGGTTCAATTGAACTGAAGGGCAGAGGTGGCCACAGAGAGCTGAAGGATCAGCTGAAGCTATGGTTGTATCCTTCGGCTCCATAGTGAATAACCCCCTTAGTGTCATAAAGTTAGGGGTCTATTCACTAAGCTGCCGAGGCAGCCGAGTGAATGACCGATCTGATGTGAAGTGAGCCGAACACTGTTCGGCTATTCACTTCAGGCTGGTACGGCTGATTTTAGCCGTACATCGGCTGAAATCAGCCGTAACAGCTTATTAAAGTTAGCCTTTTTGAGGTTTAGCCTCCTTGCCATACCAATATAAGTGTTCCTTAAAATTGACCACGTCATTACCGTATGATACTAGTTTCCCAAGTTGTCCCTTATTTCCACATCTGTAATCAGTTCTGTAGTGAATCCAACAGAACATTTTTTTCTGCCGTAAAACCCTAAAGAAATGCGGGAATTCTGTGTCAATTGAAGATTGGTGTGTAATCTTTAATGCATCAATTAGCATCCAACAGATGTCTATAACCCATGTAATGTATACCTGAACTTAATCATTCTTTTTGCTCATTTTGATATCCAGCCATAAGGATTCTGCACTGTTCCCACTCTTGCAAGTGATGTCATTGCGCACATTCATTTCCAGATCGTTCCCGATGTACAGACATAGCCCCCCCCCCTGTTCTTCCTTCCTTCCTAGCCCCTCCAATATAGAGTGTACCCCTGAAATTTTCAACCCAGTCATGAGAGTCATCTAACCGGCTTTCTGATATTCCAACAAGGTCAAAATATTCCTCAAGTAGTAGAAGTTCTACCAAAGAGGCATACCATCTGCCATTTGCTCACTGTTTGACTGCAATTAGCTTCAGCCAAACTTTCTGCACTGGACTTGGGCTATGTATTTTCCCTATTATCTGTTGTGGTCTCCACATTTTCTTCTATTTTCCCCACATCTATGCTATATGACCTTTTAGATCCCTGCTCACTTCCCAGAATAGACCTTTTTTATCCTTCCCAACCGACAGTTTCTAGCTTAAAAAGTGAATCCAACCTTGTTACCATTTTCTCCTAACCAGAGCTTCACCCTTATCATTAAAAAGATTAGGAACAGGCAACAACAAGGAGTCAGATGAGCAAAGAAAGAGAGAGTTGGGCAAACAGAAGTCAGCAACAAAAACTAGTCAATGTCATGATTAAAAAGGAACACTTGATAATGGGAGTACACAATCACAAGAACTGCAACAAAATAGATAACACAGCTTACCAACAACAATTTAAAAGCTGCAAAAGGAAAACCAGTATGGACTTCTGTGTCTTTTTATGGACTAATACACTTGGTTACATACCCTCATGTGCACAGTTTACCTGAATAGATAAATAGAGCAAGTGCGCTCATGTTGTATTAGAGCTTGGAGTGCAGTGAAACGGGATTTTATGTGATCAGGCAGTCAGCAAGACGCATAAAAGAAAGAAGTAATAGAATCAGGAGCAACAAGTGGACAGTAGGATCCAGGGAAGGCAGGAAGAATTGCAACAGAAAACAAAAATTGGAAACTCACCAGAGGAACACACCAGGGATGCCCCACCACCAGCTCAGTGCCAACAAGTGTACAGCAGGACTGAGAGAAGGCAGGAATAATTGCAACAGAAAAAAAATAGAATACTTAACAGAGGAACACACCAAGGTGGCCTCAACACCATCTAAGTGCCTGACCGTGCCACAGATAAAGGAGCAGTTTGTGCACATCTGCTGAGAGTCTTCTGTTCTTATATTGATCTTGTTTAGATTTTCATAGTAATTACATGGTCAGAAAAACATATATTTTTATACCAAACTAAGAAACCATCTCATAGAAGGTCAAATAAATCCGTTCTGAAAATTTGGATCTGAAGATTGCATTGCTGCATATCTGTAGTTTTGAAAAGAATGCTGTCATTCTGGCACTTGTTACAGCGTAAGTACAGAATGTGACCAACCTATCTTACAGAGGACTATAATCAATAGCTGAAATGCTGAAAGGCTTCAAGAAAATGGATATCAAGGGTCTCAGCTTAAGACAAATTAAAGAAAAGGTGTGGTTGCTTCATAAATACTAAAATAATTAACCTTGTTAGAATTCACCCCTTTATATCAACTGGGACATATGTACACATTTATATGAGATAAGTGTGCCTGGGTGCCAAAGTGGACATCTTCAAATGCACCTAGACATTGATGTTTCTTAGCTTAGAAAGACAAGGTTCAACAAAGAATTAAACACAATTAGGGCAAAGCATATAAAAGTGAGCACACCCAAAGCAACTAACCTCATTATGAACAAACACAAAATGGTAATAGGATATAAGTGAATGAATATATTAACATTTGAACTAATCCCTTAATGTTGTTGAACATGAAATTGAGCATTGCAACATTGCAAGGGTGCACAAGAACCAAACATCACAACTCATGAGAGCTACAGGGATGAGCCAGACTGCTGATGCCCTCATGCCTCTGCACACCCCATGGAATAGTATAAACTGGGCATATGCATACATTTAAGAGATGTAAGACAACATAAAGAGATAAAGATGTTACATGTGAAATGAGGTGATGATTAAGGTGATAGATAGATAGATAGATAGATAGATAGATAGATAGATAGATAGATAGATAGATAGATAGAGTTATCTAAACGATATGGAACACATAAACATCTGTCTGCTCTCATTTACTGAAGTTAATAAATGAGGTCTTTTTAATTTCTCCTTTATCTAAATAATTATTAAAACACATTTAAATTTTATGAAACAATCCATATTCTTGTAACAAGCATATTTGCTATAAAATAGAAAACATAAATGTATCTTATAGCTTTGCTATTGATGTTATGTGCTGGTGCATCCAGTCTCAATGATCTGATTCTCACTTCCTCATAGAACAAATTAACTGGTTCAGAGGTTTTACAGTTTTGCTTTCAGTAGTTGTTAGTAGACTATCTTTTTGGATCACAATAACATCTATCTCACCAAAGTGTTCCTTCTCATATTATGAGTGAGCCTAACATAGTAAGCCTGTTCACTTAACAAACTAAAATAAACAATAACTGTGTGTGTAAAAAAAACAGATCAGTCGGTCCATCATAAAAAAAATTGCTGGTCATATATTGCTTATGAATTAAAAATATATTTTTAATCAAATTAATAGTTTTTATTTAAAGTTTATGTGAAGGCTATCCATGAGAATGCAAGACGTTACAAGTCTTGGGGATTTCGATAATCATTAGTACAGTTGGGCTGTACAGTCTACGGTCCATGGGGTACAAAATGCAGTTCCCTGGATGTTAAGGATGTTAATTTCAGTGTGTGTGTGTGTGTGTGTATGCGCAATACATGTTGACCTGTCAAGTGGGAAACTTGGGAGTCACCCAATATTTCAGTGTGGTCTCCTTGTAGCTTAACTAAGTGTTCCAAATGGATTGTATTTCTGTGTACGTTTCTGATGGTGTCAGTGTGGAACTAATTATACTTCTGTAGATGTGTTTCTAACTATTTAACTATGTTATTGGATGCGTTTATGAATATGTACTTCTTGCTGTCTCAGTGTGGTACTGATTATGTCTCTGTTCAGCTGCTGGCAAAGGTAAAGGCTGGTATTTTTATCCTATTTAGAAGAGGATTTGGTAAGTCTTGCTATTTCAGAAATGTTGGTATTACATAAATTGTCTTCATGGGGACAAGTTTGTGTGGAGATTGGAGCATTTATGTGCTGAACTAAGCCTCTTTAATCAAGTTATCCACGCCCTCCTATTTAAATTAGCCATGAACCACTATTTTAGCACCCGTTAAGCTTCTCCCTAGGTGTACCTCTCTGCATATGTGATCAGGTGCGTAAATAGTAAATAGTAAATAGTGGTTTACTACATAAACGATCAAGAATTGCCAGTGCAGAGACAAACACAAGCATCTATGGGATAAAAAAAATTGCAGCAGTTATGTAAGAGATTTTACTGATCTTATAGGAAATTCATGAATGTTTTTAATGTCAAATTTGTCAAACTGTCAAATCACTTTTTTTAAAAAAATACTATGATAGCTGTGCAGATGT
Organism: Nanorana parkeri; assembly: GCF_000935625.1. Classification (NCBI taxonomy): domain Eukaryota; kingdom Metazoa; phylum Chordata; class Amphibia; order Anura; family Dicroglossidae; genus Nanorana; species Nanorana parkeri. The sequence continues at coordinate 658,880 of NW_017306339.1, forward strand.
TTATCAAATCTATATTTTAAATTTAAAAAAAAACGAAATCTAAAAGGTAAAGCTGCATTAATGCAAAAAATAAATACAAATACTTGTATACTTTAAATTGTGTCTGTTTGTTAAAAGGTGAAAATTGAATGCAATACTGTAAAGAACTGACTTAAAACATATGTACAGTCAGAAGGAATACACTTTAACTTGTTTCTGCCTGTGTACACATATATGCATTGGCACAATGGTCGGCCTTATGCTTTACCACCATATATATGCATACATCTAGAGATAATGATCTGTGCTGCCACCGACAGCTCCCTGTCACTGTTATATTGAGAACTAGTAGGACAAACTCCTGATCATGTGACCACTGTGACAGCTAATAATCATGGTCACATGATTAGGAAACCCACGAAAAAGAGTCAGCAGGGATTGGCCATTAGAGGTCTACTTCTTGATCTCTAGATCTTGAGGCTGGCTTCCCACCTATACATTGTAGTAATTCAGAATCTGTAGTGGAGTGAGCTGCAGTGCCATTTATTTTGAATGCCACCCTGATGCACTAAGATAACAAAGCTGTGTTTCACTATGCTGCACTGCATTTTGAATCCTGTTGGGGTAAATTAACATAACACCACAACACAGAGCAAAAACTCTGTGTGTACAGGGAGTGTGGGGGGTGATTGTTTATTTTTTTAATTTTTTTCCTTTGTTTTACCTAAATACTGACACTAGAGGACAAAACTCATTGGCTTTTAAAACTCAATTGATTTTAATAAAACATCAAGGGTTCAACAGACCCCTGATATCTCCCCTTTGGGCTGGAAAGTGAAACTGAGGACACAGAGTCTTGGTCTCCTTATCCCCCACACCCAGAGCTCCATTTCTGATTCAGTTTTAGCTTGCAGGAGAATGATAAACTTAAAAGTAATGTTTTCCAGTCCATTATGAAAGAAAAATATAAACAATCCTACAACATTTTCTATGCTCTTCCACGCAGCTACAACCGCTCACCAGTTGCTGCTGCTTTGTTTCCATTCCCAGGGAGGTGTTGAAATGATGTGGAGGGGGGTGTAAATTTTATCAATGGATGTTGATGGCAGCTTGGTAGCCACTGATCACATTACTGGCAGTGCTGGGCATCAGATAGCTGTGAGTTTTCAGTTAGTGAAGCAACCAATAAACTTACAGCCTCTAAAACTGCAGTGGGTGTAAACAAGCTTATATATGCTAATGCAGCCATCACTTGCTAGTCCAACGTTTAAAGCAACATGGTTGTCTGGCATGAAAGTGTTGCATTTAGACTTGGGGACATAGCATACCATGGTTACAAATATCACACTCTCTGAGCTCGCTATTTCTTTTCACACACGGAGCACGTGAGAGGGATTTACTGTACATTGCACACATTCATGTAAAAATAACCTTTAATCTCACCCATGTCCAATGTGAAAAACCTCTTGAATCTGGCTGAAGTGGATTGTACTCAGACCATAAACTGATTGGACTTTCCCAAATTGAGAACAGCTCTAATCTTTTCTACATATCAATAGCAGATCAGTGACTAATTTCACTTGTTGTCTGAGGTTGCTCTTTGAACTGCATTGTGGAAATGTTGAATTGCATATAATACATAATATACCATGATTAGCTCTTGAACTGAACATAAAACAAATGATTGTATTGGTTACTGTAATTTAACGTCTAATATCAATATACTGATGTAACTCCATTTTCTTATTATTGTATGCATTGTGACAAATACATCCAAAGGATTTTCTGTTCTTTTGATTGTTTCTATACTGTATGTACTGCAGTATTCTCATGGTTTTAAGAGATGTCAATAACTGTTTATGTCAGCATTTTTAATATTTATTGGCTATGCCATCATGCTTTAGTGTCAAGTAATGTGTTTGAATTAAAGTGATTTACAGTAAATCCCACATCAGACAATGCAGGACATGTATAGAAGTGAGTCTCTTGTACTGGCTGTCTTTGGCTTCTGATTTCCAGCTCATAACTTTAAGAAACTTCTTGCAGCATGAAATTGGCCACACACATTGGAAATAAAGAAATAAAAGACTGCTGATAGGAAATGTATAACTCTGGCGTAAACCACTGACTAGCGGTGAAATGCTGTGTTGAATATTGATTAAACAATACTTTTTCATACCACTGTGACATTAGAGAGAATCCTGTCACATTAGCTTAAAGCATGCTTACAAAAAATGTCACACATAAGGAAAAAGAAAGCATATAATTCATTTTGGTGGCTACTTTATGGATACTTATACACAGGGGTGAGGCTATCTGTCTCTAGGGAGGCAGATAATTGCATATACCACTACTTCCCTTGCAGTTGGAAAGCATTAATTCAAAGATGCAATATCAGAATGTGCTAAAATGGTCCACTATTTATCTTCCTAATATTTGGATGAAGAAAGCTATAAACCATATTCATTAGACATTGAAAGTTTCAGGGGAGCACATTGCATTTATATTTCCTTATTCTAAAAGAAGGATGTGCTTGAAAACATGTCAGACTCATACAACCACTAACCCTTCTGTCAGGAATAGCTTTGTTAGAGAAAATTGGTACTAAATAATGGCAGCATGTTACTTTAAGTTAGACATTTAGATGTAGACTTTTAATTTACATTTCCATGCAAGGATCCATAACAGCCCAACACTCACTGAACCATAAGACTTGTTATCACCCTAATGATGTAAGTATATTTAATTGGAATTTATTTTCCCTTAGGTTTGGATAGAGTGTAGAAAGGTTAGACCTCCCTAATTGTCCTGGTTTTGATTGTCACCAAATGTTAGAGTCGTCGTGAGAGCAAGGAGGGAAGGTACATCTTCCAATGGGGACAAATATTCTAGTGATAACTGCCTAAAGTGGAAAATACCCTTACATTCAGAAAATTCACTTCCACTTCCTGTTGTATCTCTAGGACAGAATGCAAAGGGAAAATATTTCTAGTAGAATACAGATTGCAAAAATAACCTAATATGGGTTTGTTAACCCTTCTCTACTCTGTAATAAAAAATAATGGGTTTACATATACTTTAACTTGTCCTTTTCTTTACCTTTATACTCGTTCTGTCACTGTCACATGTTACCTTGTGACCTGTGTGCAGCTTAATATTCAGCTAAACCCTTCCAACTTTTATAAGCCAAACTGTGTGTAAAAGTCTTGGAACTTAACAGTGGTTTTGGTTGTTCTTATCTACGATATGTACTGCCCCATAACCTCAATATGATTCCTCGCTTGCACTTTTTTCAGAAACCCTCTTCTCCACTGCTGGGTTTAGCTGCCCTAATTGTTACATCACTGTCCCCAGAAAACCCAGCACTGTCATCTGTGTCATGCTGATATGTAATCCTACAGTCTTTCTGTAGCTCAGTGTGCGCTCAAAGTGAATGTCATGTCTAATCTTGCAAGTGTTTGCTCAGAGCACCAGTAATAATATAATAATATTATATAAGGCCAGGAGAAGCAATTGAGAAGGCTCTGAAACAAGTAACAGATTTCTGTGAGAAGTACTCTGCATAGACTGTGCAATATCTCTTTAGAATAAAGAACATTGTAGAGACTACAAAAATGTGATCAGCAGACATTGAGAAAAGAGGTGACAGAGTCTCTTTATAGTCCATCTATAGGCAAATATTGTACCCCAAATCCCACCTATTCTAAAATCTACAATACCTTTTTTGCTTATCTAAATACATTATCATTTGTCCCTCACCAGCATATCTTCTGGGAGTGGAAACTGGTGATTCAGAGCTGAAATCTCCTCATGGAACTGTATATAGAACAGCGAAACTTTCCCCACTGACACTAAAACCTAACCCCTAACTTAATCCTTATAGTGGATTCCTGATTACATTCCACTCTTACCCACTACAACCATCCACCCCTGCCTCCAGTAGCTAAAATAGATTTTTTTTTCTGTTTTTGTACTTTTTAAACATTTTTATTGTACTCTGCTCCCAAAGGCTCCTGGGATATCCCCACCACATAACCCACGAGGCTTCAGCAGTAAAGACACAGAGCAGCTGGTGGGTGGAGCTGCGTGCATCATTGGAGGTTGGTTGTTTGAACTTGAAAGAGGAAGCCAGCTCCTGATGATCAAAGATCACCAACATGGTGGTGTAGACCCAGGCTGTGACATCTAAACAGCAGATTATAGCAGGGTAATGCTAAATTCGCTGGGCAGGGGAGTATGTGATATCAGGTCAATACTGCACAAAAGATAAGAGGGGTAAAAAAATTCAAAGGGGGCCTGAAGTTCCTCTATAACATGTAACCTACACTGACACTTAACTCTTAAGAAAAGCCTTTGCATTACACTTCAAAAACCTAAAATATGCCTGAAATGTAACCCGGGGAAATTAACCTAATCCTAACCCCACTATTTCCCCTAACATAAACCCTTGCTGATGTAAATGCAACTTTTTTTGATTTAGAGATAGAATAAGAAACCTTTGTCAAGTTTCTATTGCTGTCTGCATCCCCACTGTAAAGAATTACCCATCTATCTGTCCTGGTGATCAGTGTCACCAACAAAGAAAGTAATGGGACACCCAAAATTTTAGAGCTGTCACTAGAGCAAGATGTGATAGAAAATTCTGCAATGGGCATATCTGGCTATGTGACAACTTTCTAAGATGGAAATTATGTTTTTTGGAGAATTTCCTCTAATTTATTGTTGCTTCTCCTGGACAGGAAAACAAAGGTAGTTAAAGTATTCTTATAGAGCTTTTAAGCAATTCCTACTCAAAGTTTTTGCTTTACATGCACAATGAGAGAAAATGTTTGTTGTTGTTCTAGTGACCTAAGAATTAGTATCACCTGAACCATTGAGCTGATATTTACTTTACTAGGCAGACATTAGCCTGACCAGCAGCACCGGTTCATAACTGTTTGTGCCAATTTGTAGAAGTTCTAAAGTTGTAGCACCTTCAGAACCATATCCAAAAGCCTATGAATTGCAATCCAAGTTATCCTATGTAAAATATTTAGCTAAACTCATTTGCATATGACAACATGTTTCACTTTTAGATCTAAAGTTTAAAAAAACGTGTTATATTACTCCAACAATATTTCATGCTGAGGAGCACACACCTTTTACTTATAATTGGTTTCAGTGTCCTTGCAGGCTCTCAAAGTAGCTGTTTGCAGTGTTGAGACAGTAAATGACACAGAGTGATCCCATTGTGGCTTCTGCCTACTAAATCAAAGAAGTCACTTAGCAGAAGAGTTGGATAGATTTTAGCTTTGTAGTAATAACAACAACAGCAACACAGTCCACAGTTAGAAGGCAGTCTTTATTGTAGCTCTCTGCTCAGTGCAGTAGCCCAGCAATTTTCAACATTAGCAGTCTAAACTGTAGCAGAAATTACTTCATTTGGTTTACCTGTTAAATTAGGCATTTTACACATTCTCATCAGTTCCTTCGGTACTTAAAACTAAGCAACTGTGGGAGGGTTGGCTGCATTTATTTAGACTTGACAAGAAATCACTATCACAGACTGAATCTGGCTATAGCTTCTGGGGAACCTTCCCTTGTCTTATGGATGGATATGGATGCCAGGCCTTACAGTGACACTATACTCAGGAGTTAAATCTTAAAAAATAATACAAGGTGTGAAAAATAAAGTGGTAGGTGAAGTGAAGCCAGATCATGCTCTGTGTTTTAAATTTTAACTATTGTGCATATAGTCATACATTAAAAAAACTGCTTCAAGGGGGACTGCATCAAAAAGGAGGTCTGCTTGAGGTGTGCAGGAGTATGAGTGGAGTTGCATGGTTGTTGTAACATTTGCCTTTTTTTTTTTGCATGTTAATTTTTATTGCAGAGAAAAGTACAGTACAATAAGTAAATTGTGGCAGGGTATAATTAACACATCGTATTGTAAACAATAACATAATGGTAGAGTGTGCTAGATTATTTTCAAATGATACAAATACATACATAGTCAAGCATGTAGATGACATCTGCATATGGTAAATTGCAAATACAGGTATAGAACAAATACAAGTATAGAACACCGATGTCGAAATGACAACAACAAAGGCAACAAGGTTGACATCTGGTGTTGTAAGGTAGAGTAACCAAAGGTTTATGCGGTCAGTAAGGTGAAAGAATAGGAGCTGTTGGGTGTAAGAAAAACAGAGTGGGGAAGAGGATTTGGTTCGGCCATCCAAGTGGGGGAAAGACATCTATATGAGTAGGATTATTTGCAGATGTGGGCAATGTCAAAGGACATCTAGATCTCCAAGTGTGTTGGTGAGTTTGGCAGTAAGGAACCATTTGGAGTGTTGGAAAATAATCAAAATGTTACGCAGCTGGTCTAGTGGTAGTTCAGCAGTCAAGTAGGCAGACCATGTATCGACAACAATTTTTCCTCTCCCAGTCAGGTCTGGGAGAGGAGACTGGCATTTCGGGCAAGATGTCAGGCTGTCTGGAGGTCTATGGTTATGATATTGAAGCCGTAGTATACACTGTGGATGATTTTAAATTGGATTTCCCTCCAGGTTTTGCTGACAATTGCGCGTCTTAGTTGCTCCAACCAGTTAAAATAATAGAGTGTGTGGATTCCGGGGATAGTTGTAAGAATTCGGCCCATTTTTGTACGTAGGTGGGGGTTGCAGGGGAGAAAGAAGATGTACAGGAGTATATATGGTGATTTATGGAGGAGAGGGGAAAACATTTGCCTTTCAAGTATGCTGTGGGAGGGGAACTGATACTCAATTTGTAACACATGGGAATCTGGAATAAAGGATTTAATTGCAGTATTTCCTTTTATCATTTCATTGCAGTATTTCCTTTAATCTTTTCATTCACTTTGTAATATAACTTCAAAGATATTGCTGCTCCCTAATGAGTTCATACCTGTCAACCATTTGTTTTTTCATTAATTTTTTTAACTCATTATTTATTTTTTTAACATTTTTATTTATTTTTTTAGAATTGTAATTTTTTTAAACATTTTTAATTTTTTTTTTAAATTATTTTATTTTTTTTACTGTTGGGGGTGCTACGATGAAATATCTGGTGTCTAAACAGACCCCTGACATTTCCCTTTTGAAATAGAAATTTGAGGACATAGAGTCCTCAATTTCTTTTTCTGCAGCCCCCGCACTCAATGAATGGGAAGCACTCAGTACAGAGGCTTCCAATTCATTCAGAAACTGATGATAGTAAAAATATTTACTATGGTGGCAACTACTGGGTAGTCACTTTTAAGAGGTAGAGACATTTTTCTGTGTTGAGTTGCTATTGGAGCAGTGAGCTGGTGCATACTTACTAGCTGCTAAGCTTGGCACATGTTTAAACATTTAAACAACAACAATGTAGTGTGATGGCCTATCTAACCAATCCATTCATATCCAGCCAGATAGGCCCTTAAGCTGCCAGATCACTGTATGATATGACAGATCAAATTCTAAGTGTGTGTGGTCTGCTTTAGAAGGGTAGCTAAACAACAAAAACATTAGTAGACAGCATAAATAGAAATGACCATGAACCCAGCAAGTCCGCAAATGCAAAACTTAGCACTGAACTCTTAAAGTCCATGGAAGGTGTAACTAGATATTGTTCTGGCCTTTTCCAGGCTAATAAGCAATTAAGGTTGAAAAACAGACCATGGGTACCTGGGGACAACTGTGGAGTACCAGGCAAAAAATAATTAGTTGCATAGTTGTTGAGATTGAATAAAGACACAGGCCCATCGTGTTCCACCTATGTGAGTGTGTGTGCGTATGTGTACTGTATGTATGTATGCATATGCATGTGTGCATGAGTTACTGAAAGTAACTGTACCCCTGGATGTTGCACTTGCTGAGGAAAGCATCTAAAAAGGCTCTTAAAAGAGTCACTACTCTTATCTAAAAACCACTGCCTGGTGAAGAGTTCCACAATTTTACCTCTATTATAGTAAAGAATTCCTTTTTTCAGATTGAACTTTTTTCCTACACTTTCAGTTGGTGTTCTTTTGTCTTCTTAAATTAACTAACAGTAAACAGTATATTACTTATGAGTTCCATTCATCCTCATAGTTAGAGCTGACATGTGACAAAGAAGCACTCACAGGTTGGCTCTATTAATCGGGAAGTGAGCGAACACATACCGTTGCTCGCACTGGCGGAACTACCAGGGTCGCAGCGGTCGCAATTGCGACCGGGCCCTGGCGTTCGGCCACTTGGGGGGGGCCCAGCGAGGAAGAAGAGGGCCCCCCTCCAGAGAGTTGCCGCTACATCTCTGCACAGCCACCCGTAGCATGTACAGGCAGCTGTGCAGCAGGGATGCATTGCCGTCCGCACGCACTCAGACCGGCACAGTTCCTTGCGGCCTCTGCTGCAAGGTACTGTGCCCGTCTGAGCTGCTTCTCTCCTATCTGCCTCTTAGCTCCAGGGTCTCAGAGAGAGCAGAGTGATCTCTCTGAGACTTCAGAGCGATGAGTCATTCGGAGGCGGGGCGTGCTGCGTGTAGGAGTCCCGGCCGGGCTGAGCAGGCTGCAGGTAAGATAGTGTGCAGACAGTGTTCGTTC
>NW_017306339.1:670181-711732 GCF_000935625.1 Nanorana parkeri
CAACCATTTGTTTTTTCATTAATTTTTTTAACTCATTATTTATTTTTTTAACATTTTTATTTATTTTTTTAGAATTGTAATTTTTTTAAACATTTTTAATTTTTTTTTTAAATTATTTTATTTTTTTTACTGTTGGGGGTGCTACGATGAAATATCTGGTGTCTAAACAGACCCCTGACATTTCCCTTTTGAAATAGAAATTTGAGGACATAGAGTCCTCAATTTCTTTTTCTGCAGCCCCCGCACTCAATGAATGGGAAGCACTCAGTACAGAGGCTTCCAATTCATTCAGAAACTGATGATAGTAAAAATATTTACTATGGTGGCAACTACTGGGTAGTCACTTTTAAGAGGTAGAGACATTTTTCTGTGTTGAGTTGCTATTGGAGCAGTGAGCTGGTGCATACTTACTAGCTGCTAAGCTTGGCACATGTTTAAACATTTAAACAACAACAATGTAGTGTGATGGCCTATCTAACCAATCCATTCATATCCAGCCAGATAGGCCCTTAAGCTGCCAGATCACTGTATGATATGACAGATCAAATTCTAAGTGTGTGTGGTCTGCTTTAGAAGGGTAGCTAAACAACAAAAACATTAGTAGACAGCATAAATAGAAATGACCATGAACCCAGCAAGTCCGCAAATGCAAAACTTAGCACTGAACTCTTAAAGTCCATGGAAGGTGTAACTAGATATTGTTCTGGCCTTTTCCAGGCTAATAAGCAATTAAGGTTGAAAAACAGACCATGGGTACCTGGGGACAACTGTGGAGTACCAGGCAAAAAATAATTAGTTGCATAGTTGTTGAGATTGAATAAAGACACAGGCCCATCGTGTTCCACCTATGTGAGTGTGTGTGCGTATGTGTACTGTATGTATGTATGCATATGCATGTGTGCATGAGTTACTGAAAGTAACTGTACCCCTGGATGTTGCACTTGCTGAGGAAAGCATCTAAAAAGGCTCTTAAAAGAGTCACTACTCTTATCTAAAAACCACTGCCTGGTGAAGAGTTCCACAATTTTACCTCTATTATAGTAAAGAATTCCTTTTTTCAGATTGAACTTTTTTCCTACACTTTCAGTTGGTGTTCTTTTGTCTTCTTAAATTAACTAACAGTAAACAGTATATTACTTATGAGTTCCATTCATCCTCATAGTTAGAGCTGACATGTGACAAAGAAGCACTCACAGGTTGGCTCTATTAATCGGGAAGTGAGCGAACACATACCGTTGCTCGCACTGGCGGAACTACCAGGGTCGCAGCGGTCGCAATTGCGACCGGGCCCTGGCGTTCGGCCACTTGGGGGGGGCCCAGCGAGGAAGAAGAGGGCCCCCCTCCAGAGAGTTGCCGCTACATCTCTGCACAGCCACCCGTAGCATGTACAGGCAGCTGTGCAGCAGGGATGCATTGCCGTCCGCACGCACTCAGACCGGCACAGTTCCTTGCGGCCTCTGCTGCAAGGTACTGTGCCCGTCTGAGCTGCTTCTCTCCTATCTGCCTCTTAGCTCCAGGGTCTCAGAGAGAGCAGAGTGATCTCTCTGAGACTTCAGAGCGATGAGTCATTCGGAGGCGGGGCGTGCTGCGTGTAGGAGTCCCGGCCGGGCTGAGCAGGCTGCAGGTAAGATAGTGTGCAGACAGTGTTCGTTCCCCCCCCCCCCTTTCCTCTCCCCCCCCTCTCCTCTGTCTCCCTGCTTGTATTGTCATCTAAATCAAACTATTGCTCAGTCTTATAGAATCACTAGTAATTCTTTTGATTGTATAAGACTGAGCAATTACAGGGACCCACTGCACCCCTCCTGACACCCTCTACACCCCTCCCTCCTGACACCCTCTGCACATTATATTATTAAGTAGGGATGCACCTGTGTGTGTGTGGGGGGGGTGGAGTTAAAAGCTGTTATTATCATTCACATTATAATGTATTGCTGGGACTTGTAGTCCTGCATCAGAATAGCACCAACTATGCAGGACCACAAGTCCCAGCAATACATTATATTATTAAGTAGGGATGCACAAATGTGTGTGTGTTTTGTGGGGGGGGGGGGGTTAAAAAGCTGTTATTATTTACATTATAATGCATTGCTGGAACACCCCAGAACGCAGTGAGCTGGACGGGTTGCAATCCAGTGTGTTCCAGCACTAAATCGGCCTGAACACACTGGAGCTGGTGTGAACTAGCCCTGAAAAAAAAAAATACTTTTCATTTAATAGAAGAAAAAAAAAAGGTATCAAAATCATGTTTTTATTGGGGGGGCCCTCAATGGTTTCTTGCATCGGGGCCCTGGGGTTTCTAGTTACGCCTCTGGTTGCTCGCACACTTTCCGAACATCTCCCTGCAGAGAACGATGACTGTCAGTCACCACTGCCCACAGGGATTCCCCCTCCCCTCTCCAATCCTCCAGCGCTGAGTGGAGGAACGCACAAGGGAGGGGTCGGGCACAGCTGGCTCTGCCTCTACATGAGGCAGAGCTAGCTGTCACTCATGCAGCTCGGTGGATCCAGACAGTATTGTAGGGATCCATCCTGGCTGCAGTGCTCTCAGTATATCACGTGCAATAACCTGCTATGTACTGAACTTTGAGTCACGGAAATAGGTTAGTATATGTCCTCTCGTGACCCTAAAGAGAGCTATAGGGAAAACACTTACCTCGTAGTTCTCTTTTAAACCATTTGTACATTACTAACATGCCCCCTCTCAGTCTCCTCTTTTCCAGAGTGAACAAGTTTAATGTTTGCAATCTTTCCTCATCCCCTTACCCATTCCCCGAGAGAGTTAAAGCAAATAACGACTACCAAACCGTAAATATTTTTTTTATTGTACAAAAAAAGTAAATCATATTTCCTGATGAAAAATCCAACATCCATTACATCATTCAGTGATGTTAAATCTTTTATCAATCAAGGTGGCCCACTGCACAACAACGTTTCCCTACTGTCATGACAAACTTCTGCCTGAGTATGCTTTTCCTCTTCACTACCACCAATAAATGATGCAGCTGCAGTTGCTTGACTGTAAACAAACAACTAGGGATCCTTGGTAATGTCATTGCCTATATTCAGGGAAACATTGGCAGGTCATTGTGATTGGCAATAGATCTTCAGCACTGTATGACTTCATTTAGGTTGGATTTACATCAGGCGGACTTTATTTATATATTTTCTCCTTTTAACTCTTTTTGAGAATAGCTAAGAGGTACCAATGTATGCCTGTACTCATTCCCCCGGGTGGGATGGATATCAGAGGCCCCCATTATGAGAAAGAGGGCTTCCAGATTACTATAAGGAGCCACACACACCCCTATATTCTCTAGGGGACCAGATGTGGCCAGAAGAGGCCCTTGCCCCTCAACATTAGGACATGGTTCTTTGCAAGGCATTGGCAAGCTTGACTGCCCCTTTGCAAAGTACCCCCCCCTCCAATGTTAAAAGACATGTGGCATAGCCTAGTACAAAAAAGGGGGTTGCATGTTCACTAGCCTTTCCTGGTCACACAGGCTGCATGGCTAAAAAGGGCCATTTATTTTCTATTTTGTTTTTAAAAGGACAGTACACATTAAAAAATCTCAATCAACCTTTTCTAGGTATGCAGCCTGGGTGGCCAGAAAGTTCACCCTAATTTTACAATAACCCAAAGCTCATCCCTACTTCTACAATATTACTGTATTTACAAATATGATAATTGTTCAAGCAAAGTTGACTGATTCTACAGCCTGCCAGCTCTATTATACATGTCTTCGAAATAAACTGATAGGGAAAGCATTGTTATTCACTCAGTAAATGAACATTATTTTCAGTCAAAAAAATGTCTGTTGTGAAAAAAATGCGGTGTTAAAAAATGTCAACTCAACTTCTTCTACTCCTAAATATTGGAACCCTATGTAAACACCAATAATATAGTAATGTGTAAAGAGAAAAGCTATTTCCCCTTTTTCAAATTTTCGATACACAATTTCAGTTTAGGTACTACTGAAAGAAACAGCAAGAGTCACTGTGGGCAAATAAGGAAGTATACTTTAATTATGTTTGTCCTTTCTGTAGCTGGAGCCAATTAAGCAGAGCATAGATTTGGGATGAAAATATAATTAATTATTGAAAATCACCCTCTAGCTAATCCTTTCTAAATAATGTACACTATTCTTATTTTATGCAAATACTAAAGAGGCATATGCTCTCCTTAGAGTATAGTAGACTGTGTATGCTCATGTTAATACCTATAATGTCAAATGCGTTGTTCACATCTCTTTATTAATGTTATTGTTGGCTGTATCTCCACCCCAGTCTAAAACTTAAAATATGGGCATTCCTGTTGGGGGACTGTTTGTTTACTATAATAAATGAGCAATCAGAGCTACTGGGCTGTGTGATAGAGCTGCCAGTTGCTAGTAAACATGGAGGGCAGTGTCAGCTCTATCACACAGTCCCGGCAGCACTCATTGTTCATTCATAAAAGATCACCCAGTGCTGCAGGGCTATGTAGTTAATGTGCTTGTAAGTGCACAGACAGATCACAGCCCTGCAACACTAAGCTAGCTTTATGCACTGTACTGACCCTGATCATGATCATTCATTCATAAAAGCTCACTAAGTGCTGCAGGGCTGTGATCTATTTTCTGGAGCTGTGTTTACAAGCATCCATGGCAGGTAAATCAAATAGCCCTGCAGCATGAGTGAATGCTTTTTATGAATGAACACTCAGTGCTGTCTGGGCCTGTACATTATATGATACAGCCCTAACAGTGCTTAGTTGTCAAGAAGTCCATCGAGAAGCCTTTGCCAGTGGTGCTGCAGGAACATCTGCGCATGGTATGGCCTACAGAGCCAGGCCTGGGCATGCGCCTCTGCATGGATGCGCGTGTGTGCATGTGCCACAGATTCTGCGCCAGATGGGCTATTTAAACTGTGACACCCTGATGCTTAATGCGGAGCGATCATCAGGTGCTTCCTTCCGAGATCCTGTATCCTGACCATTGCTTCCAGTTATCGCCCCGGCTCGTCTTGTCCATCCCGCTGATCTTCTGTGTTCCTAACCCCTAATCAATGCCTCTGCATGGATGCGCGTGTGTGCATGTGCCACAGATTCTGCGCCAGATGGGCTATTTAAACTGTGACACCCTGATGCTTAATGCGGAGCGATCATCAGGTGCTTCCTTCCGAGATCCTGTATCCTGACCATTGCTTCCAGTTATCGCCCCGGCTCGTCTTGTCCATCCCGCTGATCTTCTGTGTTCCTAACCCCGGCCTTGTTCCTGACTCTGCTCTTCTACTGGTCTGGTACTACATTGTCTGCATGGCTCTGACCCTGGCTTGTCCCTTGACTACGATTCTATCTGCTGTCTGGTACCTCATCACTCGCTCGGTTTTGACTTGCACCTGAACTCTCAGCTTGCACCTGACCTCGATCCTGCCTACACTGAATTCCAAATGTGCATCTCTTGTGTTGTTTTCTTCCCGAAGATTGTCATCAGGACCAGTACTTCAGCCTGCAGTCTTATGGCATTCGTGCCCCTCTGTGCCCTGACTCTCCTGTTCTACTATTTAGGGGTTTTGGGACCGAAGTTGTAAGAGAGGCCTCCTCCATCACTTCAGGCTCTGAAAGGTACATGACATTAGTACTCTTTCATGAAATATCACTTAGCACTGCAGGGCAATAAGATCTATCTCCCGGGGATGCTTGTAAATACACAGCACCAGCAGATACATCATAGCCCACATAGAGTAATCTCTTATGGATGGCAGCACTGGTTTCTAGTGTGGCCCCTGATGCCAAAGACGAGGCACTGTCACTGAAAAGTCCATCTCCTTGCTAGAAGCATAGTAGTGCAGAGGTGCCTAAACTGTCCAACTATGCTACTTGGTAACGGCAGGACAAATTTGAATGGGGCTATATGCACTTAGCACCCTAGTGGTTAAAAAAATATTTTTTTTGTTTGACTTCTTCTGTAACGTGATTATAACCATATTATAGCATTTGCCACAAGACCATTGAGTACTGTTCCTGATTTTTTTATTTGCAGTGATGGTTAGGGTGATATTTTGAGACAAGGTTTGAGATATATCCAGGGCAGAGTTGTGGGTGGCTTTATAAGTGATTGCTAATATTTTGAATTGTATCCTTTAGGCGAGGGGAAGCCAGTGTAGGGATTGACATAGGGGGGTTGCAGACACTGAGCGGTTGGTCAGGTGGATGAGTCTAGCAGCTGCATTCATGATAGACTGAAGGGGGGATAGCCTGTGCAGTGGAAGGTCAATGAGGAGGGAATTGAAATAATCAAGACGAGATATAACAAGCGAGTGGATGAGTAATTTAGTGGTTTCTTTGGTGAGGAAGGGGCATATTTTGAAGATGTTACGAAGGTTAAGGCATCAAGATTTGGATAGTGATTGGATGTGGGGAAGAAAATGAGGTCCGAGTCAAGGATGACACCTAGTACCTTGGCATGAGGGGAGGGATGGGTAGTTGTGTTATCAATCTCAACCAAAAATGTTGGGGGAAGGTGCACGAGCAGGAGGAAATATCAAGAGCTGAGTTTTTTAAAGATTGAGTCTTAATACGTGTTGTGACATCCAGACCGATATGTCAGTTAGTAGATTAGTGACATGCAAGGACACTGAGGGGGTGAGTTGTGGAGTGGAAATATATATTTGAGTGTCATCAGCATATAATTAGTTGGAATGTGTTCTTTGGGACCTTTAAATATGAGTATATGTGCCCCCACTCCATATAAGATATCAAGCATGGGTTCATAGTGTATTTACTATGGAGACACACAGATTTTATCAGTTTATGAGTTTTACGGTGGCAGAAATCTGTTATATAACAGTTAAGAAGCATTGTGCTTGATATAGTACATGTGTCAGTCATATTCATTATACAAATTGTTCCATCTGAGGTTGGTTTTTCACTGGCTCTGTAAATGACTATAGTAATTCATGTTATACTGCTCACAGAGGCAACGTCATTATGCTGTAAGTGATGGAAGACTTTTTTTTTATAGAAAATCCACATGTGGTGCAGGTTTTTCCCGATAACAAAAATGTTCAGGTTTCATAATAACAGTTATTATTTCATTTTTGTTCCTTTGCTATCAAATTCAAAAGTTCTTGTAAGCGAGCTACTGTTATGTTCAGCTTAAATTTGAAAATCATAATTATTGCTAATGAGAGTTCTATAAATTGTAACCATTTCCTAATATTTGCATTTGCCATTACCATACGTTCAATATACATATTAATATTTTAAACAAATTAAGCAATATTAAATCTGAAATAAAAGAATATAGCTTCTAAAATTAATAAAACTGATGCATTACTTGGGATGGTGTCAAACATTTATATTACATTCGGTTGAACTTCGAGTGATGTCTGTGTTTTTCTTCCACATGTTTGAACTCCATTTTCTTGGTAGCCTAAACCATCTTAAGGATTTCCACTTCTTCATGGATTTCTATCTGTAATCCGATAGTGTTTGTTGAGGAATGGAAATATTATGTCTTTATTCCATGTAAGTTAAAATACCAAATGTAGAGCATATTCTCTTTGTCTGGATCATTTTGCTCTAGGTGATAATTTGCCATGGTATTTCTAAATTACCTTTCAATATTGTGTTTTGTTATTAGATAAGTATTCAAGAGGAACTTAAGAAAATAATAAACGGCAAATGTTTACCTAGACTTCTGTGTTTGATCTTATTTTGTACAGTCTGTCTACTGAAGCTAGGATCTGTTTTCAATGACTACATCTGACTGCAGTGCACGCTCTGTGGCCTAACAGATGCCATCTGTAAAAGCATTTACTTTAAATTAGTGGAATAAGTAATCAAAGGGGCTTTGTACTTAATGCAAAACTTTTGGTTGCTATTAAATGCTCATTAGTGGGTGTTTTTGCTGTTTGACTGTCAAAATCAGAAGGGCATTTATGTCTGATTTCCTGAGTGAGTCAAGACTGAATATGATTTTACAACTCAAATAACATAAACGAAAGCAGGTTAGATCAGCTGACCCAGATGTTTCTTTACCCTCTATCCTTAAACATACAATAGCATGTTTTGGTAACCATGTTAACAGTTTAGATAAGAGGTTCTCTTAAGATGTCGGTGCATTTCGCACAGGATATCACAGAGCCCATAAACGTATTTAGGGTAAGGAAAAAACAGACTAGAAAACTGTTCAACATAAAACATAGCTTTAATCTTCTAAGATTTGTGATTTCAAAGTACTTTAATTTTATTGACCCAAAAAAGGACCCTGCATTATGTATTTTTCCTGTAATGTAAATGCATGCAAAAAACTGTAAGTATAACATATGAAGGTATTTATTACCTCTTATGGAGATCAAATCAATGAGCTCTGGAGGTACAGAAAGAAGGGATGGCGGAATCCCTGTGGGGAGCAATGAATGACAGTCACCACTCTCCAAAAAGAAGCCATGAGCTGAGTGATCAGCGGTTTGTAATCACTCCGTTCCCAAGCTATAGAGTCGGCATATGACAGTTGCAGTCTCACATGCTGGTTCAAACTATTGGAAAGAGTTAATTTTACTCTCCCAATAGTTCTCTTTTAATAGACTGAAACTTTGCATAATATGGCAAGTGAACACTGGGATCAAGAGAATCTGGCGTTATATAGGAAAGAATAGTCTCAACAAATACACTTGTTGCCTTCTAGGATATGAATTGGACAGATCCAAAATGTCACTCCATTCCTTCTTCACTGCTAATATCAAATTTTTTGGTTAACAATTTTAAGATTTTTTCAGGAATCGTCTTTTATCATCGAAATAACTACTTTTTATTTCAGCCTTATCTGCCTAGTAACTTTTAGACTAGGATACATTTTCATCTAAGTGGAGGAACTAAGATAGAAAATTATCAGAAGGAAGATAAATTAATGTCCTCTCTAATTACTATAATAACTAATTATTAATCCAAATTCTAGTTTAAAATAGCATATCACTAATGGCAATTCTGAAAAATAAAGCCAACAAAACATGACAACCATCTATACTATTTTAAAGTATTAATTTTAGATGCACTAGATAAGTTTGACATTTCAGGAATCATTGGTCCATATCTTGCACTAATCAAACGCAATCAATTTAAATAGTTGTTTGCCAGTTGGATTTATAAGTGTAAGTGTATTCATGCTAGAAAATTGTGCTACAAGACATTTTGCATTTTTATATTAACCTTTTTAAAGTTAGATCATTAATTTTTGGTTTCATGGTGTTTGCTCTTTGGAAGGGAGAAGCATTTATGTGCAAAGACTGAGGAAACACACTTTGTACCAGGACGCTGTCACTCATAAAGGCTTTTTGGTCTATTAAGACCAAATACTACTACATTTATTAAATAAAAATGATAGTGCTGGATGTTAAAACAACATTGCTATATTTAGATACTGTATATTTATACAATGTTTTATTTGACTATGAATAACTATAGAAATGGACTAGTGCATGTTATAGCACACATGTATTTTTCTAGGTTACAGTACCTGAAAATGGATCAATACTATTTAATTAAAACATACTTGAATAGGTTTTAAGCAGAAAGGAGAATTTAAAAATAAAGTTTTTTTCAGGCAAAAGAGGGTAATATTGATATTTCTAAATTTGAGTTTTCGTTTTTAAATGTATAGACTTTATAAATATCTGAGGTCTTTAGTGTAATGAAAAGTGAACCAAATCCTCAATTTGATAACAAGTTGCCCCAACATGGTTTTATTATACCTTATAACAAATGTGTTTAATCTATTTTTGCTTTGGTCCCAATTGTCATTTGCAGTTGGTCTGGGATCCTTGAAGTAACACTAACCTTAGGAGTTACATCTTAAAAATGCATAGAAGCACCTTAACTATTAACAAAAATATATCTTAATTGTGTATCACTCAGCTGCAGATCCTCAAGTCATCTCTGAATTTGTTCTGACACTGTCCTTCCTCATGGAGGGTGGCTACTTGTTTTCCCCATGTGCCCTGTGTGTTGTAAAGTAGCCACCAGTTATAGTCTATAACAGGAATGAGCCTGGAGTGATGGCTTCTTTACAGCACACACAGGGACCATGGGGAACAAAAGTAGCCGCCCTTCAGAAGGAAGGACAGTGTCAGCACACATTCAGAAATAATTTTAGGAGTCACAACCCAGTAATACCCAAATAAGGTACATTTTTGTGATTAGGTACGGTACTAGAATGCATTTTTAAGATTGAACTCCTGAGTTTAGTGTCACTTTAATAAAGTAGTAATAATAATAATAATAATAATAATAATATTTTAACCAGTACTGGTACCAGGGGGCTATTGTGAAATATCAGGAGTCTAAACAGACCTAATGACTGGCAGTACACACCGTGGCAGCAGTGGGTATGAGTAAGGGGGAGTCTAGGGGACCCTTATGGTTCATGGTTGCTGAGGTGCTAGCACAAAATACCACCATATTGGTGGTTTTGTATAGCTTATATATGAGCTTGTAGCCTAAGTGAATGCAGTGGACATAAGGGTCACGCCGGCATGCTGCAAGCAGTTCTGTTCTGTGTTAGCCCTTACGTCTGTGGCAGTAAAAGGATTAAAGAAATGAAACACAACATTCCATGCTGCATAAGGGTCATACTAAAAAGGTACATTCTTTCTGTTTAAAACAAAGAGAAATATGTGTTTTAGTTGTGGTTTTAAATTTACTTAACTTTCTTTTTTATGCTTTCTACCGTCATGGGAGTATTTCTGTGTGATCTTACTGTACCTTTGCTATGTATGTTGTGTTGGTCTGGCAGAGCAGAAAACGCACATTTTGGGACATAGATAGCAAACAAAAAGACAGGGTTTTAGCCATTCCCTACTCCATCTGAAATTAAAATGCTTAACGTTTATTTGTAAACTAAGATGTAAATAATAACCAAAATAGTAAATTTTTTATTTTGTCCTTAACCTTTGTCAGTGATAGATGAAACACAAGATACCAGAGTTTGTGAACCTAGGCCATGTTATTAAATTGTTTGTGAATTTTTATTTTTATAAATTTAAAGTGTACAACTTTTTGTGGAAAGACTTGTTTATTAAAGGATATTTTTATTTTCCTTAACCACTTCAAGACCATCGTGTTTAGACCCCCTTCCTGGCCAGGCCATTTTTCAGTGTTCAGCGCTGCAGTACTTTGACTGACGTTTATTCCGTCATGCGTAGCTGTACTGGAATGAATTTTATACCATTTTTTGGGGACAGATAGAGCTTTCTTTTGGTGGTATTTAAACACCACTGGGGGTTTTATTTTTTATTATAATTAGGAAAAAAAATGTTTTACATTATGTTAGGAAACATTTATTATTACCCAGTTTTTTGGTAAAATATAAAAGATTGGGTCACGTCGGGTAAATAGACACCAAACATGTCAAGCTTTAAAATTGTGCGCACCCGCGAAATCGCAGAAAACTACCATACCCAAAATTAGACATAGGCGACAATGTATGGTAACAGGCATCGCTCAGATCTAGAGAGCTCAAGGCTGGCCATTTTTCTACTACGGCCGGCCCGGAGGTAGTTAATAAATAAATAATATATAGCTGTGGCTTTTTAACATAGCTACTTAAAAGTGTCAATATTTAAGATATTTTCTGTAGTACAATTTAATAATTATGTTTTAGTGGTTGAAACAAGAACTTCCTGAAACTGTGGCTGACTTCCAATAATGTACTTCTTAAGATAGCTCTCAAAACAGACAAGTTGACATACACAGGTATTTTGCCAAAGCAGTTTTCTGTTCATTTTCCAAGAAAATATGACAGATGTGAGCAATATGTTGCAGTCTGAAGATACTGTATTCTTAAAGGTGAACAAAAATCAGGGTTCCAGCACTATAAAATTATTGTATCAATTGTTTTCATATTTTGCACTTTTTTTTCCTTTGATCATAAATTCTGTTACAATATAGTGGTATGTTGTGCTATGTTACACCAATAAGAAAAGATTTAGGGGGTTATTCACTAAAGAGCCAAAGGATCCAGCCATAGCTTCAGCTGATCCTTCAGCTCGCTTCAGCCGCCTCTGCCCTTCGGTTTCGTTGAACTGTAGGGCTGCTGTACAGGCTATCCACAATAGCCCGTACAGCAGCCGGAGGCAGCCGAGAGGCTCAGCCGAACCAAAGGCATATGCTTCGGCTTGACTGAGCTAAAGTGACATCCAAAGCGCGGAGAAAGGTCGGCCAAAAGGCCGGCCATTCTCCACACGAATGACAAATGGGTGGAGCCAGCCGTGATCTCTCGTCTCACTCCACCTAGTTGTAATGACAAATCAGAATCCCCAAATGACCCGGGGATGCTGATCTGTCATTAAACAATAACAACGTCATGGCCAACACCGCCAAGTTGTTATTATTTGGCCGGGACCTGCTAGAAGACTGTGGCAGGTGTCGGCCAATAGGAAACAATTGGGTGGAGCTAGCTGTCACCGCTATCTCTGCCCAATAATATTTATTTTGCCGGCATCTGTCAGATGCTTCATTATGTGGCGAGAGTCCGTTGCATGCGGTCCAGGTCAGCGTGTGGCTTTTTTAATTATTATTTTTTATGTTTATTTTTTACTCAGCTCGGTACCTCGGAGGTACCGATCAGAATAGCCGAGCCGAATGCCACTCGGCGGCATTCGGCTATTCACTTACTGCCGTTCGGCCCCGATGAGAATAGAGGCGAACGATAGCGAGTGAGCTACCAGAGCTTCGGCTCAGCAGATCCAGATGTTGAATCGAAGTCCTTCTGCACTTCGGCTCAGCCGAAGAACAGATGATTTTAGCCGATGTACGGCTGAAATCAGCCATACAAGGCTGAAGTAAATAGCCAAACAGTGTTTGACTCACTTCACTTCGGCTTGGATATTCACTCGGCTGCCTTTGGCAGCTAAGTGAATAACTCCTTTAGATATACATACAAACATGCTATTTGTAAGCTCATATGATCCCAATAATACTTTAACACACCTTACACTGCACCTGAGGCAGTATGTGGGAGGATATGTGAGAAGAAATGAGAAGCATGCATAAATAGGATGAGCGAGTAAGAGGATAGAAGAGGCAAGAACTTCTGAACGGTGACTGAAGAGAAAAAGTGAAGAAATGTTAAATGTACATGTAAAAAGGATGTATGAGAATTATGCATGAGAAGGAAAACTAAGAGACATATATACAGTGTAAGGAACGTGTGTGAGGTAGCGGCGGAGTGAGGACCATGATGTGTAAGGAGGACAAGTGATAGAGGTTTTTAAAAGAATAGAAAGCAAGATGTCTCAACTGAGGAGGCTAAATACTGTAACTAAAAGTTGACACCTGAGAAGGGAAATTAATTGGTAACTAAAGATTCGGAGGAGTAGTAACTAAAGTTTTCTACATGAATGCCATTAATTAGATGGAAAAAGAGGTTTGGATGAGAACTTATGAGCATTCTGTACATCCTCAAATTTGCACCATATACTGTATGTGTGATAATTTAATAGTTCATGTTTTTCAGATGAACAGATCAGCCAGTAGTATTAGTAAACAATGCAGATTTTTGCTTTTACAGGAGAACCTAGGTAATCTAATCATTGTGTTTTCATAGTTACAAGTACAATGGAATGGAGGGGGGTGTAAAGCTGACAAATGATTCATTACTAATTACTTTTCCTTCAACTAAATTAATTACTTATTTTATAGTATGTCTCTGCATGTAGACATTATTTATAAGGATTTACTGTGGTAAATGTTCAGAAAATTGAAGATAAATGCTAATGTGACATTAAAAAAGTATTTAAGAACAGTCCCATCTTTCAAAAATGTTTTTCCTCTCATGCTGTTGAGAAAGCTGTCCAAATGTGAGAATGAATCTTTAGATCAACAGATGGCTGATTTCATGCAGCAGTATGGGCACTTTGAAATTACAGAACCATCTTAAGCAAAAAATACCTCATGAAACATGCAATGTTACACTGACTTTGGCCCGTAGTGACTAAGTTGTGCTTAATAATGTACCACATTTATATCACTTTATATAACGATACTATCATCTGATTCTCTTACCCTTATTATACAGCCTATCCATTATGCACATTGTGTGCAGTTTAAAAAACATTAGGAAATGCAATTCTCTGTGGACATTATGTTAATAAATTACAGAATTACTCTAGATAGATAGATAGATAGATAGATAGATAAACTGGTTGTTCTGTTGTTGATGTACTGTATGTCACCCTTAAAAGTGAACCTCCATCAATCATGAAAATGTTGCATTTACACTTACTTAGAAAATAAAGCCTGTCTTTCCTATCTTTTTATTTTTAATTTTTTTTTGCTTTGTCTGAGTGAGAATCTAAAGGTGGCCATACACTTTACAACCATCGCAAGACCTTAGTCTTGCAATGGTTGTAAAGTTATTTAATAAACGTACGATCTGCCCATCTTGGACAGGCAGATCGTACTTGCAATCATCACAAGTCCGCCCCCCTGAGGGACGGGCTTCTGATGACCGCAATGCTGAACGGGCAGTGTGCGCGTGCGCACACCGGCCCGTTCGGCATTTGTCTCCCGAGCATCATTCAAACCAGCCGAAAATCATAAGATTTTCGGCTGGTTTTCTAGCATGCTCCTTAGACAAAAGACGTGCGACCGTACAGTAGAAACGGTCGCACGTCTTCATTCACACTGCACGATTCTCGTACGATCGTGGGATTTCCCGCGATTCTCGTACGAGAATCATGCAGTGAATGGGCACCTTTACTCTAGACATACATGCACAATAGCTACAAGTTATATGATTAACCCCTTCGTGACGGGAGACGTACACTGTACGAGTTCAGACACCAATGAGTCCTGCAGAGTTTGCCCAAAGGTTTATTGTTTCTAGCCATCGGCAGTATCCATTATTGCTCATGGAAATTTCTAAATTCATTGTAAAATATCTATGTAAGCAACAACAGGTTTCTCTGTTTAGGAAAGGGAGAAAGAATGTTACTAATTATGTAATGCACTTATTGTATTTGTAGATGACTTAACCAGTCTGTTTCTGCACCTCACTGTCAGTAACAGGCTGGGGGTGGCTAGATGACCAGACTCTGTTGCTTAACTGCAACAGTAAAAAGTCAGGTCACCGAGCAGGCTCTGATATGTGGTAGTCCTGTGTAAATATCAGGAGTAGATGGAAATAAATACAAAGTTAGTTATCTCCCATATTATAATTTCAGCAATGCATACAACTGTCTTGAGTTTAACTTTAAACATGGTAGCATTTAACAGATTTGATCTGCTGGTGCACATGCAAATAAAGTGTATGATTATATATAAAAATCTATTTTTGCATAGGGACCTGTGATCCCTTTGCCGCAGTTCTTTTGACCTGTAATTGTTTTCTATTGTCTAGTATATGGTTGCTCTTACATTATTTTGGTTAAGTAATAAAAACACTAAGATGGTCTAATTTGAAATAATAAGCATAACAAAAACAACAACAACAAAAATTAAAATAATGCTTTTGGTTATTATAACAGCAGATTCTTTATGGCATTATCAGTCAAGCAGCTACAATCTCCACAGCATGTGTCACACCAAATGCTTCTGTCTAAGTAGCATGTTAGCCAAGTCCCAGATCTATGAATACACTTCCTAAAATGGGTAATTACAATTTCTATAAAGAACAACTATGCCACATTAAAACTCTAAGTGCATGCTGTTCTCAAGTATACAAGAGTCAGTTAAATGGCTAACTGATTGTTCTGAATCTGGCACTGAAAAGAAGCAGAATTAACCTGTCACAAATTAGTTATAATATGCTTAAATGATTGAGGCTAGCTACATTTTCTTTCTTATAAAAATCACTATAACTTTAGTATGTAGCTGTGCAATTTTAAAAGCAAATGGAAGAAAACACCCAGGAAAAGATATTATAGTTTGTGCATTCAGTCCATACTTTTGTATTATCCATAAAGTGATGAAAATTAATAATCAGACAATATTTATTATTTGAAGGACTAAAATATGTCTTACAAAGTGAGCTTAGTACTGGCATAGCTGTGTTGCTACTGAGTGGCATGTTTGACAGATGGCAACTATGCTGTCCTCCACGTTAACTGTTTACTAATTGAAATGAGTTTTGTGCAACATAGTTGTATAATAATGGATCCAGAAGTTTGGCTAAAGCCCAGTACACACCAACACACGGCGGTAATGTATGCTAACACTTTATGCACTTTAGTGCAATGTGGTGATAATGAGAATGACAATGCAACTTGTTAACAGACATGCTTTGCAGCACAACACAATCTATGGTAATGCACTATTGTACATTGTTCTGCACTCTGTGCAAAAGTTCATGCACATTTTTTGCCACACTGTAGTGTTAGGGAGCCCATTAATATTCAAAAGAACTAACATATAAATTGCACAGTAGCAAGGGCTCTTGACATTTAGAAGTAGTCATTATTACAAATCATAAAAAAATTCTGCATTGCTTATACCATCATACCCCTTATATATATTGAATTTTAAACTGCTCTCATTATTATACTTAAAGGTAATCTGAGATTTACAGTGTATCTAAACCCAGCAACAAAAAATTTTGTATATTGCAGCTTACCAATTCTTAGATGTGTTAGATTTCTGTATTTTTAATTGTGTTTCTCTTGTTCTCTATCTTCTCTATGTTTATCTGGTGGCCAGTAACATAACTCTTGGGTTATGGCGGCTATGCTCACTCCTTTACTGTATCTATTGAGGAGCAGTATAGCCACCTTTGGACAGCAGTCAAATTGTGAGAGGGTAATATTAGAGGGAACTAACTCTAGCTAAAACTATTTAAGCAGTTACAGCAACGTTGTTTTATTTAGCCTTTTTGGCATTAAAGTCCTATCTATATGAATAAAAACTGCTATATGAACAAAAAACATTGTAACCCCTGTCAGTGTCAAATGGTTTGTTTTAACCCTCTATCTGCCAGTTTTGATGGACAGCTTGGTCTGTTAAAGGAAGCTGAAAATAATAGGCTTACTGGCAGGATCAGCAGGTAGCAAAACTATGTTACAGAACACTAACAATGATTGACTTGTAGTAACACCTATTGGGATTATTCACAAATTAGCTGAAAGA
The DNA here is from genome assembly GCF_000935625.1 of Nanorana parkeri. Classification (NCBI taxonomy): domain Eukaryota; kingdom Metazoa; phylum Chordata; class Amphibia; order Anura; family Dicroglossidae; genus Nanorana; species Nanorana parkeri. Next base: position 687,280 of record NW_017306339.1, read on the forward strand.
TCCAGCCATAGCTTCAGGTGATCCTTCAGCTCACTTCGGCTGCTGGAGCCCTTTGGTTCAGTAGCACCAAAGGGCTGCTGTACGGGCTATTCACTATAGCCCTACAGCAGCCGAAGGCAGCTAAAGAGCATTGAGCAAGGGTTTATGTGCAACTTACTTGCCTCCAATGGGTGCACAATAGGCCACAAGCCCTTGCAGTGTGATCTGTCAGGAGACCTGCAAAATTAAAACATTCCTTTACATTGTTCCCACTTTTCTGTTCACTATTCTTCTTTTCTTAAATAAAGCCCATTTCAAGGTAAAAGCAATCCACCCACCTTTAATTTCTCTAACCCTCCCTGCTTCCACCAATTTATAAATTTCTTTTAAACAACATAGCACCATTTTTCACTCACAGAATATATTATAATAGCCAGGATTAAATGTATAGTTTAGGAAAAGGTAAACAAATGTACATTTTCCTTGCAGCTCCATTATTATTACAACAAAAAAACTATTAAACCATATGCAATACAATAACTACCAACAGGGGCGTAACTAGAAATCACAGGGCCCATAGCAAAATTGTGTATGGGGCCCCGTGATTGCTAGTTATGCCACTTGCAGAGCCCCCCATAGACTCTCTATGGTGGGCTCCGCAAGGTCTCAGTTGCGCTGTACGCCTCTTACCTGTCACCTCCGTGGTCGCCGCCACAGGGCCCCTGCCTCCTCTTCCGCTCCTGGGCTCCGCCTCCTTATATCAACGGGCCCCGCCTCCTCTTACATCACTGGCCCCACCTGCTCTTAGATCGCTGGCCATTGATGTAAGAGGAGGCGGGGTTGCTGTTAGGCGGGCCCCGCCTCCTTTACTTAAAATGCCGGTGTAAGCGGCCTATTTTGCCGCATCTGCTGGCTGTCACTGACACAGCTCCGCAGCGGCTGTGAGGGGGAATGTTCTCCTTCACAGCAGCTGCTGAGCTATGTCAGTGACAGCCAGCACCCGAGACGCCATAGCGACCTAGGCGCTATGGCGATTGTCACGCCACTGACTACCAAGCAAAAGAAACTGCATTGTACATTGATTGTTTTCATGCAATAAAATCAGAATGTTTATTATGGTTTTCATTATGCAGCTTCTAGTAGTAACTATCGAAAGTCAAACAGATTGAGAAAACAGTTTGAATTGCTTTCTAGCTCAGTTGCTTTATCTTTATATGGCACAAAAGCTGCAGATATAGTCATTACACCTGTCTTAAATTAAAGAAATAGGAAGGCATAAGCAAGAAGCACAAGCTAAGCACTACTGCTATTGCAAACCTGTTGACATTTAGCAATTTTCCTAATTTGTGTCCACACAAACCTGGCTTGATCTTATTTTAAGGCCTTATTCACACCAAGCGCATTTCGGGAGCAGAGCAGTTACAGACCGGAGCAAAACTGCATCCAATGTATTCCAATAGTATTTTTAGCTCCAGTTCACATCGCAGCGTTCCGTTCCAGAGCAGGTCCAGAGCAGGTAAAAAAAACTGCAGCAGGCCCTATTTTACCTGCTCTGGAACGCATGCAAATGCATCAAAAATGCATGCAAACACCCTGGAACGCACTGAAAGCCCATTTTAAACTTTTTTTTAAACAATTTTTTTTACCAAAAACGGCCCGGAATGCATCAAAAATGCGGCAGAAAACGTGGCAAAAACGCGGCACAACCCACTGCACTGCGTGTGCAGAAACTCATGCAGATCTGCTCTGCATTTGGTGTGAACAAGGCCTAAAAGTATGCTAATAATTTATCCCAACATTTTGTGTGTATCAATTTTAGGAGCCTAAAAACAAAATTCTCCTAAAATAACAAAATAAACATTCACCTTAAGGTTTGCCATTTCACATTTAAATCACACTGATGTGTTACCTTTTATTCAGAATGATTTGCCTATTATATTTCGGGGCGAATATCTGGAGCTGCTTACTTTCTGTAATGTTTTTTTTTGGAAAAAGGAATGATTCTTCCAAATATTCACAATTTCTTTCTAATAAAATCAAGTAAAAAAATTTCCATTAAAAAAGTATCTGCAAAATGAAAGACCTATTGACACAGTACCACATAAACGCTTACTACACAAGCTGAGGTCTATAGGTATAGATAAAATGGTGAGTACATGGATAGAGAATTGGCTACAGGAAGGTGTCCAGAGAGTATCGGTAAATGGCTCCTTTTCAGATTGGTCTAGGGCCATGAGTGGCGTGCCCCAGGGTTCTGTGCTAGGCCCCGTACTATTCAACCTGTTTATTAACGATATCGGGGAAGGCGTGAATAGCCATGCTTCCGTGTTTGCTGATGATACTAAAATCGGGAGGGTAATAGACACGGACTAAAAGACACGGAAATACTATGTAACTATCTACCTTGAAAAAAACAATGCACAATACTTTAAGGCAGGGGTTGGCAAACTCCAGCCCTCCAGGTGTGGTGCAACTACAAATTCCATTTGGCATTGGAAGAGTCTGACAGCTGCAGGCATGATGCCCAGAGGCCAATGCATGATGGGATTTGTAGTCTTACTACAGCTGGAGGGCCGGAGTTTGCTTACACCTGCTTTAGGGTAACCTACAGAAGCTAAAAGTGTAAGGTGTAAAATTCACACATCTCTAAAACTGGAAAAAAAAACATTGGGACTCAAGGGGGTTACAATGTAAAGCTGAACTCGATGTTGATCCTGCAAACTTACCATTTCCAGATCCTTCTCCCATATTTTTTAAAATAATATTTTACTTTCTGTGTAAAAGAAGATTTCAAACCCTGTGACATCATCATCTTCTTCTTCAAAAAAGCAATGTTTCCTGGTGCCGGGAGTAGGACTTTGCTGTCGCTGCATGCTACATTGGCACTGAAGAAGGGCATTATATTTTACATGATGCAAAAGGGAAATGCAGGATTTAGTGGATGTGTGTGTATTTGCATAGCTTATCAATTACAGGTGTGGGTGGGCATGACAGACCAGCATGGGTCATTCATGGTGTGAGGTTATGGAGGGTGGGAGAACCCAGGAATCTCCTGGCCTGTCACTTAAACAACTCAGTGTGAATGGGTGGGACAGACCAGCAGTCTGAGACTACAGGGGGGAGGTTGCAAGACCTGGGGCTAGGGGAATAGAAGATATAGCAGCCACTGTTCTTAGTAGATGGAAGTAAAGGGGCAGCCCTTTTCTAAATGACTTCAGCATGGGTTTATGAGTGGGAGGACAATGATGAAAAAAAACAAGAAGAACTGTATTTAAGGTAAGAAAGGACCTATGCAAAAATGACAAGGTTCTGTCCATAGGTCAGCTTTAAAGCTTACTTTAGAGGTGGCTGTTACAAGTACCACAGCAGTGGCAATTTAAACTGAACTGTTATTGGAACTGTTATTCCTTACTTATATGAATTTCAATTGTGTGTTTAGCTATTTGGGTGGAAATCTTGTTTCAGCTTATCACATTAAAGAAATCAGAATAATTTTTGGTTTCTATGTTGTCTGCTTTGTTGCACCTTTTTAATTAAGCCCACTTAGCAGGTTTACTTTTTATCACACATTGTTTCCATATGTACATGATTCTGCTAAATGTATTCGTTTCATGCATTCATTTAACTAGAAATGCCAAGTCATTTTTAATACTTGTTATTGTTCTGCTCTTCTAAACAACCTCATAAAATGAATAAAATTAGAATTTGACAGTAAATACAAAACTCAATGAAGATATGCCTGACATGTTCTCTGGTGTGAAGGTATGAAGTTTCTGAAATTCACTTTGTATATCAAATTCAAATTGAAAAAGCTTTAACATAAATATACATTTGTAAAGGCAGTTATTGTGTCTTCAGTTATCATCCATATGTTCTGTAACAATCAGTGTACATATGTTTCCAAACCGAAAAAAATTAAATGAAGCTAAAGGCATGGTTCTGTACAAGGAGCACAGTGTGAATTTTATTACAGCTGTTCTCTAGAGATTAGGGCTTGGTGACTAATGCCAACTTGTTTACAGCATTGGCAGGGGAGCAAATCCATGTTCCTATTTGGCAAGGAAAAAGGGCTAAGATCCAATCAGAAATATTTAAATATCAGCCAGAACATTTGTGAACAAGTTGCAGCCCTCAGCAGAGACATTTAAATGTGTAAACTAGGCATAACTAAACAGATTGAATGATAGCAGTGAGATGGAGCTGCACAGATGGGTGGCAAGGGCCACATATAGTCAAGCTGAAAAAAGGGAGCACAATTATGATAGACTTTACAGAGCTCAAATGTTAATTTGTAAATAAAAAAATTTACTTGTTGGAAGTGCCATGTTAGGTGCATGTTTTCTTTCCATGCATAAAATGTTAATTTTGTATTATCTTCTACTGCCATTCACTGGCAAAGCTTATACATATTGTATACCGTGTGATAAGGACGCTGCCAGGCCCTACGTTCCACTTTTGACCTCAGCTGGCCAGACAATTTTTGCAATATTTCACCTTTTCTAATTTTCAAGTACAGCTGTTAGAGTTTTTAAAAGACACCCAAACCATACATGTTGTGAAAGCACAGGGTCATTAGAATAAAAAGATGGTCCTACTAATTTTGGATATCCTGCGACAGTTGCGCAAATATTTATAAAATCAATATTTTCAATAAACATATACTAAAATCATTATCAGTGCGCACACAAAAAAACATAATTTCCAAGATTCCTACTAAAAAATAAAACTGAACTGTAATAAATATCAAATGTTTGTCAATTTTAAATTGTGCCTTTTTGCAAAATGGTATAAAAATGGAGGGTACGCAAAACTGTAAATAAGCAATTTATGAAAAAAATCTGTGTTGTGGTAACGCCTGATCTACAGTGCCATATGTGGGCTGTGTTGGTGTGTTTTAAGATAAAATAATGCAGACATACATTTAATCACAACACAGCATATTACAACACAAGGCAATGCTTCACATCGCTTTGCCATGCAGTTGAATTTATGTTTAAAAAAAAAGTAAAAAATAAAACTATTAGGCACATGTGCATAACATACACCACAATAGGGTGCACACCGTAGCACGTGTATATTGTGTGTGTGTGTGTGTGTGTGTTTGTGTGTGGGTTGCTTTATTTCTTTTTTTTACTTTTTTAACGTTTTTAATTTTTGTATTACTTTATTTTTATATATATACTGTATATGTATATATATACAGTACCTCCCTGCTGCTGAACAGGCCAGCTGGCGCAATTGTTCGGGGTGTGATCACAGGCAGCAGTTGGCATATAACAGCAGCTCTCCAATCACCACTCTGGTGAAACCACAGACTGAATGCATATTAAGGGTGAATGAAAGATGCAGACGATTATCTGAACATCAGGTACTTATTGGCTCCTTATAGTTATATCCACATGACTGTTTTTAATTAGACAAGTTTACTAACTATGATTTTACATGTTTTGCATGTTATAAATAGGGCTGGCAGCTTCATCCCAATCAATATTGGTGTTTCCCAACCAAGATTACTGGCTTTAGTCATTTGTGGAGGGCCCAACTGACTCTCAAATGTATAGCCTTGTATTTCGCTATAAGCTTAAACAACATTTGTGGTCCAAGCCTTATCAAGTAAGTGACACCCCGCCACCCCCCGCCCCATGGCCTGTGGTGTGCCTTGGCCTTCTCAGGTCAGTATGCCTAAAAGGGGGCATACCCTGAATGTAAATGAAATGAATGAATGAAAGCAAGGGGAATGGGCGGGTGGGGACGTTCGTGACCCGCCGACGTAATTCCCTGTGAGCCGTGCCGTCTTTAAAGGCACAGGCTCCTCCCACAAATCCAGGCTAGCCTGCGGCCAGCCTTCAAACATAGCCTGGTAGGTCCCGCTGGTTCAATTGACCTAATTATTCTTTTGAGATAATACTCAGACCACATTAAAAATGTCCTAATATTTGCCCTGATAGGATTGTGGATGATCCTCGACGATTGTATCTGGAGGCCCACCTGGTCAATCTTATGCATCACTGCTCCTACCTGTGTGTTGAGATATTCATGTTTTTTGTTTCCTTGAGCCATACTGTAAATCTATCTGTGAGTCATAATGTATATATATTCTACATTGAATGTTTGAATTCAGCATAATTGATGTTTCTGATAATTATTTATCAAGAGTGATTTACAGTACTTGTTTTTATATTATAGTAAATGTCCATAAGCTCCTGAATAAGCAACAGATATGCACCACCCCATGGAAACCTGTATAACTATCACTGATATATAATAATGGTATCTGCATAAGATTTATATACGGATAATCAGGTGTATCCTTATGTTATATTGAGAAGTTGCAGGTCTATGTGAGGCATACATCTCATAGATTTATGAGCAAGATTGTACATGTTGATGCTTTTATCGTTATTATGTGATTTTAACAAAGATATACACAATATATTATTTTTAATACAAATCTAAGTAGTGGTGCCTAAAAAGTCCATTGTTTGCTGCTTTCCTTTATCCATATATATTAGGATTATAAATATTAGGATGTGGCACTGTCTGAACCCCTGTACATCTCCCTACTTGTATATGTGTATCCTTCCATCCTAAAGCTGCGCCCGCAGCCCTGCTTGGCTTCCTGACTTGGCCCTATCTCTGCTTTCTCCTTCCCACTGGGTGCCAGCAGTGGATTGGCTTTGTGTCCCCTCTGATCCCCACTGCTCTCCCCACCTATATCAGCAGATCCGAAGGGACATAGACTGCAGCATATGGCAGACTCCCAGTGGGAAGGAGCAAGCTTCAGAGTGGCTGGTGGCAGCAGTGGGGGGCTTATTCTGAATGAATAGCTGTCATCAGCGGCTTGGCAGGCACTGATGACCTCTATTCATTTACAGAGCACAGAGTGGGGAACCCTTCCATTTTAAGCTAACATCCTCCCATGCCTGAGGATGAAGACGTGTGTACATGCCCAGCATGTACGCTGCAGAGTCTATCAGGCAAGAGGGCCATCCCATACCCAGATGCAGGAATGTATTCATCTTATAAAAAGGTTGCCGAATAATGTTCTCTGACCTTGGTTCCTATGCAGGGGCCTTATCAGTGGCCTGTGGTCTCAGGAGGAGGGATAAAAGAAGCTAAAGTAGCAGAGTCCCTGTCCCTCGCACAAACACAGGAATGAAAAGAATTTATGTAGCAGCGTAAAGATGTGTTCTCAAAGGTTCCCAACTGTGCTGGGATAATTAAACATGATATTGTCACAGCCCCTAAGGTTTGTGTCCATCATAAGTCTTATCAGACTCTGAAAACCCGTTGACAGGCAGTGGCATGGGAGGTATGGAGAATGCTAGACCTTGAGGTAATAGAAGAGTAAAAAAAATGGAAGCAAGCTTCTTTTGCAACGACTTCCGTAATCTGAATTAACTGTCAAGTTTAACAATTTGACCCATGACTTTGGTTGATGAATTGATAGAGAAGTTAGGTCTCGCCATATTTGTGACTACCCTTGATTTCACTAGGCATTATTGACAGATACCCCTGACAAAGGAAGCAAAAGCAGAAATTGGTTTTGTGGCAGTATGCCTGAATGCCCTTTGGGTTATAAGGAGCTCCAACTATGTTTCAGTAAAAAAAAAGGACAAGATTCGTAGGCCAAAGAAACATTTTAGAGCAGTCTATCTAGATAGTTATTTTTAGCACAGACTGGGAAAGTCACCTGCCTAAAGTGCAGGCTGCTGTGATTTTCACTGGGAAAGTGGAACTAACATCAACCTAAAAAAATGTGCTGTGGGGTAAAAAGAGCCCTCGTATGTGAAATATGCCAGTGGGTGGGGTCTACAAAAACTCCAAATCCATAAGGTACAAGCAATCAGGGTTTGGCCTTTTCCTGCCACCAAGAAGGTTTCATAACCATATTGCAAAGATAAGAGGGAACAACGGGCATCCCTGTCTGACAATAGGTCAGATGTTCACACCCTTGCACTAGGGGTGGTGCACAAAGCATTAATAGCTGAGCTAATAAGGCCAACTTTTTGCAAGACTGCTGTTAAAAAGCCCCAGTGTTGAGATTCAGAAGATCATTAGAGGCTAGGAAGGAATAGAGGGACAGATTGCAGTGTCCGTTTTTGCTAGAAGTATTAAGATTGCTGTCAACAATTTCTTTATAGTCCTTATATAAGATAAGGTGGCCTTTATGAATAGAATGTACTTTAGTCATTAAGGTAGTCACAAACTTCTTCTGGTTAGTGTTAGGAGCATATAGGTACACAATAGTGACCGCAGTGTCATTGAGAGAAGCAACTAAGATAATATATCTTCCGTTAGGGTCTGTAAGGACATCCTGTAATTGGAAATACACTGACTATCTGATTGCTATCATGATACCTTTCTGTTTCTTTTCTGAACTAGCAAAAACGTAATGAGAATAATCACAAGATTTACAGGTGGGAGATTTATCTTTGTGAAAATGCGTTTTTGTACACAGAAGATGTCACAATTAAGAGCAGTAGGTTCCTTTCAGAAAGAGCAGCATTTAAATAGGTCATTTATCCCTTTGATATTTAAAGAACTGATACTAATTGTCATAAGGTTCTAGGGGAAAAGTACTAGGGGAATGCGTGGAGATGCCATCACAGCTTCTGCTACTTTTTATTATTGCAGTCTTCGTGTAACATTGTAAATATAACATACACACATGAGAAAATGAAAGCACAAGTGGGGATAGAATTTCCACAAAGGTGCTGTCACAAAATGTTCTACTGTCAATATAGCATATTACCTGGAAGAAAACAATATGCATAAATGACAGACACATGGGAGCTATATATAGCCTCAACCTCAGGCTTAAACATGTTCATAGTAATATTGCTTTCCCATCTAGGAGCAAGTAAGTCATCAAATGTACCTGTAGTTTTTGACTAGGATGGAGGAGGCAATATTGTAGAATAGACACCTCTCAAGGTTTGTATTTCAAGAATAAATTAATACATACTACTGTATATACTAGTCAATGAAGAAGAAATAAATACAGAGGTTGTACTGCATACAGAGGTAGTGCAAAAGAGAGAAGTGGGATATTATCAAGTCTGAACTTAGTTGATGAATGGGGTAGAAGTGGAAAGGGCTGCAGCGGTAGAAGGGACAATGGGCAGAATCCTCAGGGTAAGGGGATAAGGTGCGGATCATGTTGACAAAATCATAAGGCTCTGTGGTTATTCACACAAGATAAGGTCTAATACACAAGAAGGCTTTAAACGTATCTGTCTATGGGTGAGTAAGCAATTTTTAAGTAGTGGGAATTTTTAAAATGATCTATTGGCTCCAAGTCTGCTAAAATTGTGTAATGCCATCTATTGTGATGGCTCTGATGTCTTCCATAGATAACCTAGTATTATTATTTCTAATTCATTTCACGGTTGAGGTTGGACTTGTAGATTGCCAGTGAAGGGCAATTAAAGCTTTTGCTGAGATAAGATTTGATATATGTAATAAGAAGATGGCAAGAAAAAAGGTCAGATCTGCCCTTGTGATCTGGTAAATCTGATGTTGGTCCAGTAAGAAGAGATTTGGGGCATTCCCACCAAATAAAAATCATAGATCCTGCAGCTACTGAACTCTCCAGCAGTGATCAGTTGTATTGGGGTCCAAGGGGGGGAGTTTAATGGGAGTGATGTACCAACATGTAAGAAGTTTATAGGAGGTTTTGTATATTTTGGTGCTAAAAGATTATTTAAAGTCTGGGTTACATGCCCTATCCCACTGTTGTATATAACACAATATCAATCCAGGAGACAACATTTTTGGGGCATATTTTTAATGTAGAAATTTTTTAAACTATAACCATTTTATCATAAAACAGCTTTTACTTTTTGTAGTAGTATTTTTTTAAATTAGTAATCTACTTGCAAACTATGTTCCCTACCTCCGAGGTAGCGAGCAGAATTAAGAAAAGACAAGTTAATAAAACAAAACAGTGTGGGGTCCCCCTCCCGCTCCATACACCCTTTAGGACTGGTAGGAATGCTAGGAGGGACCCCAAGTTAAAAAAAAAGAAAAATGCGCAAGGTTCCCCCTTAAGTCATACCAGACCCTTCAGGTCTGGTAGGAATTTTAAGGAGGAACCCCACCCCCAAAATGGGGAAACAAATGTGGGTCCCGGCTAAAATTCCCAACCAGACCCTTAATCTGAGCACAGGCCCAGCAGGAAATGTGGGGGCGAGCAAGCGCCCCCCTCCCTGTGATACCAGGTTACATGCCCTCGGCACTGGGAAGGTGCTTTTTCCCCCTGAAAAAGCACCTTGTCCCTCTGCTGATGAGGACAAGGGCCTCTTCCCCACAAGCCATGGGGCATTGGTTGTGGGGGCATTTGGGCAGGGGGGGCTTATTTGCATTGGTGTACCCATTTAATAATCCCTACCCATTCACTAAAGGGTTAAATAAAAATATAAATAAAGAGACCATACTTTTGAAAAAAATCCTTTAACTAAAAAAAACAAAACATTTTTGTCAATTGCCTTAATAATAAAAAAAATCCCAAAAATTGATCCAACGATGTAATCCTAAGGTCAATTACAATGTCCAGCATTGTCCACAATGGCGAGGACACGTCAAAATAAAAAAATACCCGCTGCTCGCCGACCTGACCGCACACAACGAACTCCCGCCACAGAATGAAGAATCTGACAGATGCCAGCAAAATATAAACAATTGGGCGGAGCTAGTGGTGACATCACCGCTAGCTCCGCCCAAATGTTTAAATTTGTCCGGTACCTGTCAGTGTCTTCCCCCAGGTCCAGTTTGTGACTAACCCATAGTTGAAAACAGCAGACTACAGCCGTGTTTAAATTAATCCACAAAGGACCATACTCCCAAGCAGAGATATAAAAGCACTCGACCCAATCACTGCCACTTTCCCTATATATATATCTATAATCAATAAAATAAAAAAAGTGGGGTTTCAAGTGAGGCATCAAAGCATTGCTACATACATTTTTATGTTTAAAACATGATTTCATAGAAAAAAGTTTAAAATACATGCATATTAGTGCATAGTATCCGCACTAATCTACATACAGACATAACACAGTATTTCATATGCCTACACAAACTACAGCCCGTGGTGATTCATAATATCCATATGTCTAATCATTGTAAAAAATTCCAGTCACATACACTTGCTGTAATCTCATATTCCAGAGCTTGTAGTTGCAATGCCTTCAAACGCGTTTCACTTACACAAGCTTCGTCAGGGGAATTTTAATACAGCAACCTTAGTAAATAGTAGATTTGAAAAGTTTGTCAAAGATATGTCTGTCACCAAGCGAGTAAGGAAGCAGCTGGGGACTACTGGTTGAAGAAAAGCCCCTAAGGCAGGCGCTGGTTAAATGTTCTCACCCTTGACCAGAGAAGGACAGGTATTCAGGAGTCAGGAACAGCACCCAGGTGATATTTTACTGTTATCATGTGGGTAAATGCATATGTTCATCAACCTTATAAGGATTTTATTGAGAAAAACTCCCCTCTTTTTCTTCCTAATGTTATATGTGGGACCTTCAGAATCGGTCTCAACTGCCTCACACAACTGCTCTGGGCTCCACACTTTTTGAAAACCATTAATAGACTGTATCTTTTTTATTTATGGTTTAACACATGGCTTAATGTCCATGTAAGAGCCCACTATTGGCAAATGTTGTGAATACCATGTAATGTCATCTTAATTACAATAATATGTATTTTTTTTATTTTTCCAACATAATAGTTACGCTTTCCACAAATCCTGATGAAGCAGATCAACTGATCTGAGAAATATATAGTGTACTCCTCCTACTCCACCACCCATATCAGTATAACTTACTGGATGATCTATTCCAGTGTGAATCAGAATTTTACTTATAAGGTATTTAACCAACAAAACTGAGTACATTACGCTACACTGTTGACTGAACCCTTTTCAGTTTGAAATGTGCCCCTATCATGTCTGTTGCCAGTTTAGATAGTGTCTTCCAGCTGGTCAGATAGTGTGAGTAGGTTGGCTTTCAGGTCAGTGATGTCTACTGAGAGTGTATTTTTTATATCAGCTGCTATGTGATTCATATTTGTAAGAGTCAGTGGCTGTCAAAGGCTTGATTTAACTCCTTGCTTGAGTTATTTTTAGCAGGAGCAGACGCCATCTTGAATTGAGATGTGCAGAGATATACAGAGTTTTGCATTTTAAACAGTTTTGAGATATTCTAGAAGCCAATTCCAGGGTGCACTGGGCTTTTTTTAGGGCTACCTCTTTATTGTTTTTGCCCATTCTGCCTATAAAACCTCAGTTCATATTACCAGCCACTACCAGTGAGGCTATGTCAGGGTTTGCTGTCTGTTTCACAAGCTCCAACCACAATATCAGTTGCTCTGATATAGGCCAGTTACCCCAAGTTTGAGCAACCTTGACAAGAGCCTTCAACAATTCAGCTAGTAATCAGAAGCATCTTTTATATTCCTTTTCTACGAATCTCGCTGCATTTAGGGAGATTCTTTGCCCAGGTTAGGGATATTTACTACTACTTTTACTATTTACTACTACAGACAACAAATCTAGCTTTAAACTGTTTGTATGCCTTTTATTTTAATGATTTCAAACAAGCTTTTAATTTATGTTACCAAAGATAAACTTGGCCTGTTAAACTTGGCCTGTTATGAAACGCCTTCTTACACTCCTATGAAGGTACATGTTGTGTCATGTCAAAATAAGTTTAACACACTACATAGGCTGATTGGAAACTGTGGTTAATGGATTAGCATTATTTAATATCAGTGTTTATCTTTGCTGATAGGATAAGATCAAAAATGTTTTAACTTCTTTTGTACAGCTTCTTTGATTACTTTTTGTATTTGTTTGAAATATCTGTTACATATACAGGCAGTCCCCGTCTTACGGACGTCCGACTTACGGACAACCCGTACTTACGAACCGAGGTCCACAGTTCTCCTAAAAGTACCGGCAGCGGCTGGTACATTTAGGAGAACTGTGGCTGCAGCGGCCTGTGTCCCTTTAAACCCCCGCTGCTCTCTCTGCCTGTGTTGGCGGAGGCAGCGGGGACACAGACCGCTGCATTCCTCCGCTGCCCTTCATACCCTCTGCTGCTGTCCAGGCCGGTTCCTCCTCTTCTTCCAGTCCGTCCACACCTCCTCTTCTGCCGGTCTGTCCACTCCTCTTACCCCGGTCAGGCCGCTCCTCTTCTCCCGGTTCGTCCGCTCCTCTTCCTCCGGTCCGTCGGCTTCTCTTTTTTCGGTGTGTTATTTTAAATAAAAACTTTTTAAAATAATATTATAATCTTCTGAACAATGGGAACAGACAGCAAAACAAATGTGACCCTTCCCTATGCTATCCAAAACTAATAAAAAAAAAATTTTGGCTGGAGTTACACTTAAAAATGTACCTGTTCTGACTTACATACAAATTCAACTTAAGTACAAAACTAAAGTCCCGATCTTGTATGTAACCCAGGGACTGCCTGTACCATATTTACTGTATTTTTGTAAAATATTACTTTTTCTTTAATGTCATCAACTGAAACATGTATTTATTATATTATTCCATGCTAAAAAATATATTAATCTACAAATAAATTAGTAGCCTAGCTGCTACTAATAGTACTAATAGTGCAAAATATACATGTGATAAACAAATCTATTATAGAAATCCCCAAATATAAAGTGCATAAACATTAGGAGGCTGATTTAGCATTCGTTCAATGTATACAGTGTGCATAGCATTACTGCATTCAGTTGGAGCCGACTAGTGTAGGAAATTCCTTGGCTCCATCTAATGACATTGATGGTTTGTGAAATGCAAGGGCAGCCGAGTGAATGACCGATCTGAAGTGAAGTGAGCCGAACACTGTTCGGCTATTCACTTCAGGCTGGTACGGCTGATATCAGCCGTACATACTGAATAGACCCATATATGTCAGCCCTTCCTCTCTGGTGTAGGACAACAATTTAACATGGAACCTTAATGAGCTCATGCATAGATTTGTTAATTGTTTGTATGTTTTACACTAAAGTATTTTATTGTTAGTAGTGCTGTTTTATATTCACCTGAAATGTGTTCTGTGTTTTAAACAATTTTTCACCTTCTCATTTTGTCTGTTAACAATGAAGCATCTGTAAGAAAATGAACTGTATAAAATATCATTATATCATGCTACCATTGTTGAGCAAAAAGTGATTTCTGACAATTTTATTTTAGTTAAAGCACTAATGAAAATCTAATCAACACATTTAATGAATGTTATGCAGGCGTGAACCTAGACACATCTTAACAGGTTTGGGAAAAAGAGAGAATGCGAAAGACTTTTTTTAAATTCACACTGTGGCAATTTTCTTATTTCCTTTTCCTAGGTGTTTGTATTCCTTTATATTTGTTCATATATATTTCAGATGTATCTTTTTATATGTATTAACTATATATCTATTTTTCTCATCTTCTCATCTGGTGAACGGTTACACGGGCACATATCAGATTGGGGGGATACAGTTTCTAGTATAGCCTCCCTGTTTTGGGTCTTTGGATCTGAATGTCATAACCCCTCATGGCTTATGCATCCTACGCTGGAGTGCATGATGGCATCAATCCGGGTTGGTGAGCTTGAAATGGTGGGAGGTATTATGTATTGCTACCTCTCTTAAATGTATTGCTACCTCTCTCCATGCTCCTGTGGTAAATATAAGAGGGCAAGGGATTTATATTTAATGTGGAAATAGAGTGGTGTCCTCAAGATGAAAATGTTTTTTGGGAATGTATATACTTACCTTATTTCCTCCAATGTTCTGTGGTGCAATTAATACGATGATTCTTAGGCAATAATTGGTAACACCATCACATGGTAGTCCCTGAGAGAGAGAGAGAGAGAGAGAGAGAGAGAGAATTTTTAGGCTCTTAACATCCTAGCGTGGTCCTTGGGAAACCTGTTAGCTGGCATCACAGATAATTTCCTGTATGAAGCCATCATGATGTCCTCCACATTCTCTGTTTAAAGAAAGTGGATATATCTTGAGTGCAAGACATTACTGGCATGAAAGACCTAATTAAAGATCCTGAACTGTCTGAAGTCGTTTGTAGGAAGAGCAGCAACCTCACCATCTCTTTCCTCTATGTGTGCTGGTGTATAATAACTTGTCTGCTCAGCCAACTATGGATATTTCCCATCTCCATGGTAACCAAGTTGGACCAGATTCAGACTTTTTGTCTGTACAGTTTCAATAAAATTATGTTTAGTTTGTATGTTCGTCTTTATTTTTACCCTAAGTTCACCCCATTCACACTAGCTTGTTCCTTAAAATGCTCCATCTTTGCACATGGGGGAGAGCTAGTGAATTGTGGCAACTCCAGCAGTGTATCACCTACTGACTTGTGTCTGAATGGGATACAATCATTCTCTATTTGTCCTTGTGATGACCTTAGTTGATCCATTGTGATACAACACAGGTCATCACTATGGGTTCTATTCACTAAGCTGCCGTAGGCAGCCGAGTGAATGACCGACCTAAAGCGAAGTGAGCCGAACGCTGTTCGGCTATTCACTTCAGGCTGGTATGGCTGATTTCAGCCGTATACCGGCTGATATCAGCCGTATACCGGCTGAAATCAGCCATACATCGGGTGGCTTCGCGTGGCTTCGGGTCGGCCAAACATGCTCAGCATGTTCGGCCGACCCGAAGTGCAGAAGGAGGTAGAATCAGCCGATCCAACATATGGATCGGCTGAGCCGAACCTCTGGCAGGCTCCTCACTGCTGTTCGGTCTATTCTCATAGATGCCGAACAGCAGTGAGTGAATAGCCGAATGCCGTCGAGCGGCATTCGGCTTGGCTGTTCTGCTCGGTCTCTCTGTGGCACCGAGCAGAACAGAAAAACAGCAAGAAAAAGTAAGTGCTTAAGATATATCACGTGGTAGCTACAGGTCATATGAGAAAGTCTACCAATCAGACTATGCTGGATTCCACTAATAGTAGAGACATTTTTAAAGTTAGTAAATCATTTGAAAAACAGCCAGCAGGAAAATACATATTACAAGATGCGCAAGATACTCCTCCACAATCCTATTCGGTGGCATTTACCACCAAGCGCAAAGCAATCCATCCTCATTTCTAACAAGATCAGATATTTACTAACATTTGACTGATAGTATGACATTTACAAATGATTGCATTAGAAAGTTTGAACTATGTAATAAGCTAATAAAAAATGTCAAAGTTCAAACTCTTTGTGGCGCAACATTTTCTGGCACAGGCGTTGTTTGAACATTACTTTAATGAATCTGCCCCCCAGTGAACAGTGATCTGTTGTCCTCTCCAGGCAGATAAGTTGTTATGAATATTAATTTATGTATGTAGCTAACATGTTTTTTTCTTGTTTTGAATAAAGTAGGAAAGGGTTAGAACCTCTGTCAGGTTTTATCACTGCCCTGTCTCTGCCCTCAATATTCCAGTCTTCCAATGTCTTAATTTAGTAACCACTGTTTTAAATTAATTTTTCCTCACTTCTTTTTGTGCCTACAGAAAAGGAAGTAAAGGCTAATCTCCCCAATTGGATATATGTGGCCAGAAATGACAGGACATTCCCTACTACATACAAAAAAAACATATGATTTTACTTTAATTTGTTGATCATCCACTTGCTTTTAGGTTGCTGTAATCGCATTGTATGTTGCAGTTGAATTTACTAATATTTCAGAACACATACAGGGTTTTTCACAAAAGGGTGAAGAGTTTGGAGAAGGCAAGAGAAGTGAACAATCTAGGCCAATATGGCTGATTTGGAAAAATTCTCCAATGCAGCTCACATTCCAGTTCAGCTATGTTGTCCTATATTGTTCACTTCTCCTTCCTTCTCCAAACCCTTCACCCTTTTGTGGATAACCCTGTATAATTATTGGTTATATGTTAGAAAATAGAATGCACTTTTCAGAGAATAGGGGGTATGCATTTTCATACAGAGTACCATGTTTATCAAATAATTGCTATGATTATATTCACAAAATATAATTTTGTGTGTATAAATTTAATTTTGCATTAAATAGAACCAGTATAAAAATGCAGACATCCTTTTTGTGATTAGATAACAATTTAACTGGCTTTGCTGGTAGATGTATTTTTGCTCATTGGAATGCTCTTCTAATGTGATAATAGGACATGAATGTCTGCAAGAAATGTTTTATTTATCTCTAAATAGATTGCAAAATGTGCCTTTCACAAAATGCAAGGAGAAAGTACTGTTTATTAAAATTTTTCACACATTTCAGTAGATGCTCCAGTGGAAAATGTGATGACTGATAAATGAGGACAGCCGCTTTTTAGAAGGCCATAAAAGTATGGCCTAAATAAATAGCTGCCAATACCATCCAGAAATATAAATGTAAATATTTCTGGCCTTATCAAAAAAGAAGATATCAGAGTTGACTGTAAAGCGCACTGAATTGTTGTGGCCTTTAGAATTTCTTTAGTTAGACTAGAGACTTCATAGTGCCTTTAATATTGGAGACACAAGTGTCCATAAATTAATGCCATTTTTCTGGGACCCTAAGAGGGTCTGGGTCTAAAAAATTTTTTTACAGAATGACTATTCTGTATTAGTTTAAGGAATAAAAAAAAAAGATCAATAGAACAACATTAGCAGCCCAGGTTCAACTCAGATAGCAAGTATATTAGAAAAAGTATATTTAACCTCTTCATGACTGGGGTATTTTGTTGCTTTGTTATTGGTATGAATTAATTTTAAAAATATTTAACTTTCTGTTTTCATGTCATGACTTTCTGTCTTTAATTAGAGGCTTACAAAGTACTCAGATTAAGTGTAGTGACCAGTGTCTCGCTGTCCCTATAGTGTATCAGGTGCTCATTGTCAAATAAAAGCAAAGTGTTTTGCTCTCAGCACATTTTCTGTGGCCACGGCTGGTTCATGTTTATCAAAATATGTATAGTGCACAGGGCACATGATCCCACACTGTTTTGTGCATATGCACATTGGTATGGTAATGCATACTCCCACTGGTACTCATAGGATGTATGTGCATTTGTGTACCCTTGCGAATGCTTATGAACATGAACATGAACATGAACTTATGAGCTGTTTCCATTTCCTCTGCAGCAATTCTTATTGAAATTAGGTATGTAGACCATGTCTCCTAGCAAAAGCCTCACTTTGGGCACCATGCAAATGTTAGGTGCTCCTTTAGGTGTTTGTGAGAATAAAAGTTGCTGGCAAAGTGAGGAATTATTTCTACTGAGATGAACAGTGAGTCCAGGCATGTAAACCTGCTATGTTTCTGCATTTTGCAGCTTAGCTTTGTTCTATTGTAGTGCACCTCTATTAATCAGATCTGCATAACATGCATATTATATGATTTTTCTTAAAAGTGGATACTTTTTCCTGAAGTAGACTGCTAAAAAAAGTTTCAATTCCAATCAGAATTTTCCATTATACATTTGTAGTCATTGACACTTGTATTTCTACTTTGCTTTCCATAGGCTGCACACATTTAATTCCTCTGAATGTACATTTTATATTTACTGTGCTGCAAAAAATGGCACATAAGTTAGCATGCATAGTGATTGACAAGAAAAAAGTTTGCTGTAAGCTTACTATTAAAGAAAATATAATATCACCATGCAAGTGACTGCATGTGACTAACCAAATTGATGCCAGAAAACAGTCTATGAGAAAAGAACTGCTCAAATTAATTTTCAAAGCTAAAGCATTTGCTGTTCATCCTGTTTCCAACCATAAATCTTTTCCAGTATAGCTTCTTTTCCATTAAGGAAAGATTACTTATTTCCTTCAAGCTTCTATAAAACTGCAAAACATTTGCTACAGAAGATGAAAATAAATCCTAGATATCACTTCTAAAAGATACTATTAGCACTAGTGAACCCCTAATTTTAACTTGCCAAAAATCGCCAACATTATTTTACAGTTCATCAACTATGGCATAATGATTTACCAGATTACCAGAAAAATTAAATCAATACAGTCAACCAATGCAGTCAAAAGAGAGGTGAAAAGAATGAAGCAGAATTGACAAAGGAGTCTGTTTTCTTTGAAATATTTTAAGTGGCTTAGTGGTTAGCACTTCTGTCTTGCAGCATTGGGGTTCCTGGTTCAAATCCCAGCCAGGACACTTCCTGCGAAGAGCTTGCATGTTCTTCCTGTGTTTGCGTGTGTTTCCTACAGGTACTCCGGTTTCCCCCCACACTTCAAAGACATGCTGGAAGGTTATTTGTCTCCCGTCTAAATTGTACTGTACATGCTGGAAGGTTATTTGTCTCCTGCCTAAATTGTCCTGTACATACTGTTTGTGAGATAGGGACCTTAGATTGTAAGCTCCCAGAGGGCAGGGACTGATGAGAATATGCATTCCGTAAATTGTCGGCACTATATAATTACCTATAATAAATAAACAAGTTTCCAGTGGATTATAAAATTATGGGGTCTATTCACAAAGCTGCCGAGGGCAGCCGAGTGAATGACCGATCAGAAGTGAAGTGAGCCGAACACTGTTCGGCTATTCACTTCAGGCATAACGGCCGAAGCTATGGCCAGATCCTTCGGCAGCTTTGTGAATAGACCCCTATGTGATATACTATAAAACAAATTCAGAATGACCTCCTTTCATAGAAACCTTTGGACTTACATTGTCCATCTATGAAATCTCTCCCATATGCCTCAGTTTTGCATCAATTTAACAACTTCTTCTTGCAACAAATGTTAAACTACTTAAAGAGGTCAAAATTCTACACTGACCTCTCTAGCTGCAGACACTGTAAAGTAATCAATCTTCAAAAGAGATGCAATGAATTCAGTACTCAGCATTTTTCTCTCCCCCCTCTTCAGGAAATTTTTTCTGTGTTTACATAAGAGATTAGAAGGTTGACTGGCTTGTAGGGGGCAGCAAAATGAACAGAGCTATTGAAAACAAAAGTATAAGTGTTTTCTTGCTGTAAGCTTTAAGGGTCGATTGTTCTACAATGTCTGCTGATACAGAGGTCGGTGAGGGCTGGTTCTAAAGCTTGTACAGCATTTTAAGACTATGAAAATAGTTAAATGTCTATAGCAAGGCCACGGTTCTACATAAAGCTATTAGTCAGCCTCCTCACTTGTCCTCTCAAGGACATCTTTTTTTATTTATTACCCCGAATGAAGGAAAGAGAAATATCATGCAGGTGGGATGACTAAAAATCAAAAATATGGACCAAACTCTCAGATGAGTCAGAACAACTGGAACGAGTTAGTTATAATAAAAAAGCATTATTGCTGAGAAGGATATGCCTAATTTAATACACCATGTGCCCCAATGAAAACCTTGCAAAAATAACACCTTGCAATGTTAACACCCTTGTATTCCATTGGACTACAGGTCCAACTTGTAGTTCCTCCATTCACCTGTCAAATGATCTGTGAATGGAGCCACACACAGTCACACCAATTTAAAAAAGTAAACAAGCTTGCAGGGAGAAGAACCCCATGTTTCAGGTAAGTGTGGGGGGCAGTTGTGATCTGACCCCATGTTTCATGTTACACCCTAAATACGGGTGTAACATGAAACAAGGTCTGAAAGGTAAACTTAGCCTTTAACGATTTCATGGCCAGGGGTGATTGTTACGTAGATGCTCAGATCAAATTAAGCAGAGTCAGTGTTAGCTGGTAACGTGATGAAAATGTTATGGCTAATTAGCTTGCCGAAATCATTTTTACATTGTTTTTATGGATGTATACAAACATTTACTGTTTTATTACATACCCTGCTGAGGTGTTATGCTATTGGTGACAAATTGACAAAATACAAAATACTACAATTGTATTTGCCAGTATAAAATAGAGGCACATTGCCACCTTTTAAGCTTTAGTGCCATCTGTATGCTGGAGTGGTTTGTTAGTAAACAAACCCTCTGTCTTCACTTGATCATTATGATTGGTTGTGATGTGAACACATGATCAGGAACCAAGCTGAGTGGTTCCCAATTGCAAGGGGACTAGGAGCTGCCAAAGATGGGTGTGGGGGGTGTTAGAAAACTAGAAACAAACACTGGTATACATTCATAGTTCTCAGCTGGAGCATTAATCTTCTGACAACTAGGGGAACCATGCCTGAGAACATTAATAGTCACATTGCAGCTTTCCCTTGTTATTTGGGAGAATGTTTGAATAGGAATATGGTTCTGACATATTGGATGTTAATCAAAATTGTATGCTACCTTTCTATTGCAAGAATCTGATTATCTTGATGGCTTTTGTCAACAAGTCTAGTCAAAGTAGATTGAGGCTGGCCACTGTATAGAAATTGTATATACTGCCACAAAATAATGAAAAGTAAAACTGTACACAAGAAAAGAACCACTGTCTTTAGTAATTGATCATATGTATGCTAAATATATTAATGGCTTCTCATGCTTTCTGGGTTATTTTTGTTGGAAATACAACATTATATATTATGGGTGGATTTAACAAACTGGAACAGAGAGAATCTGGAGCAGTTGCCCATGGTAACCAATCAGCTTATCTCTTCAGTTTGTTCAGTTAAGCTTTGAAAATGAAAGAGAGAAGCTGATTGGTTGCCATGCACAGCTGCTCCAGATTCTGTCTGCTCCAGTTTTGATATATTCCCTTCTATGTCTTTTGAGCTGTAGATGGCACTGTAGTGCAGTGCTAGCCTATATGTTCATACTTATCTATGACATATACAGGAAGTTCTCTTTGTATGATGTATAATGCGGTATTCTGAAATAATGTTCTTCGAAGCAAGCAAAACTTAATTCAGTATTCCTCAAGATCTCAGTGCTTCATCTAAACACATAACCAACAGTTTTGACCTATTTTTGAGTAACTGTTATGTCTTTGAGTTCCAATTGAGTCATGTTAAGCTGCTTCTATTGCTTCAGAATGCTTCTAAGTTGTGTTTAGTTGCTTTTGTTATCACATTACTTGAGGAAGGAAAGCATTTAATATACAAACAAAAGCTTGTGCTTATAAGTCCTTAGTTATGCATCTAAGTGAAAAGTCCTCTGTACATATTTGACTTGAATACACTAGTTGTGCTAATTTAGTCCAAATATGTCAGTATTCTTAGCCATATTCTCAGTATGTGTATGCACTATCTGCAGTAAAGACACGTTAATTACATGTTCTGATATTCTGCCCTTAGGTTTATTTTTTTATGCTTAATACCTATTTTATACATTTTAAACCCTGCACAGTACTTTTATTTGGATTATCATACTGCAAACCTCCAGTATTTGTGATATTTAAAAAAAAAGCCATGTAAAAAATAAGTCATCAGTCCTTAATATCTTTTGTAGACATATGATAATGACCCTCTTGCTCTTCTTCTTGCTCTTTGTTCAATAGGAAAGAGTAAATAAAGTTTTTGTTTTACTGGATGCCTGGAAATTTGATGAGCCATGTTCAAGATGATGTCATGTAATTGTTCATGTACCTCACAACCTTGATATATGAGCCTTTTCATGGATACTTCAATTAAAGGTTTATAGTGTACATTTGATCAGCATTCACAGATTTGAGTAATACATATTCATCACTCAATTCCCTGCAATTAAAACTAACAATTATTGGTATTTTGTTAGACAAATTGTTTTAAATTATAGGTTTATTGGCTACTGAAATAGATCTGAAAATGTATTTGCTTTAATGGGTTCTAAAAAAATAAATAAAGAATTGTATATATTTGCTGTATTATAATTTATTTGTTCTTTTTGTAGTAGAAAATAATTGTACATGGTGCATAAGAGCCCGAGATTGATTTAGTCTATTAATAGCCATTCAATCTCTACATTCACAAGAAAATGTACCAATATGTCTCTTTTTAACAGACTTGTCCTAAATGTATGCAACAAGTTTGAAGTAAATTTCATGGCATGGCGTGAGAGAATGTAGCAAGCTTATGAGCACACACCAGGATGATAACACACTGCTATTCTGTTAATACATGCTAGAAATTAACCCTTTTACACCAATCCAGAGGAACTGCAATTTAAGATTGGTTGCCCACAGTGTGGCATGCATGTGATTCTGCATCATAAACTAACCAGTTAGGGTTTTAAAAGAGTTCAAGTAGAAACACACATGAGTTTGCCTTCCAGCATAAAGCAATGTCCAATAAATTAAAGTAGGAAGGCAAAAATAAAATTGGGCTGGTACACACATATAGACACACTGACACAACTGTAAAAATATGACATAAAACAATAGCAAGGTTATGTTTTTCACTTGAGTCATTTTAAAAATGTGCTGGTGACAAGAATTTACAACTGTCATTAAAGGTAAACAAAACACGTATGGGAACTTCAGGTGGGGGGGTGTCCTAGCTATGATGGAGGCCGGTCGCGTCTAGCATGAGCTCCATGCTATCCATCTGCACACAGACATCCCGACTTCCCACTTACTGCCCCAAGATGAACCGAAAGAAGACCGGAAAGCAAGGGGCACCGAAGACCACAACCGTGAGCTCGATGCAGCGCTTCTTAGCGCCTGAGACTCCATCACAATCTAAGTGATCAGCCTACCTCTCTAGCCTCTCGCCCAGGTTGCTCTATATATGAGAGAGACATGGATTCTTCAGCTCTCAGATCTGAATCGAGAGGTGAATTGGAACACACGATGACATTACCAGTAGATGGGATGTGAGCTAATATGTTGCGCTTGGTTATTTCAACAATTCATAGTGATATTCAAATCGTGAAAGGTGATTTTAGACGAATAAAATATTAATTTAGAAAAATTATAAATAGTTAAATAAATAAATAAATTATGAATAAATGTGTGTAGCCTTGGCTCGTCTGTTATTATTCACTCTCTGTTTTGTGATAGTAGTGGCACATACGTGGTCTAAGTGACAATTGTGTATATACCATAAAAACATATAAATTATTTAAAATTGTGTATGTAAGATAGTGTGTAACAATTGTATAACTCCCATTAAACGGTAGATATTATGTGACAATTATATAAATCACATTAAACGGTATATCAATGATCAATGATATACCGTTTAATGTGATTTATATAATCATGATCAATGATATACCGTTTAATGTGATTTATATAATCACATTATATAAATCACATTAAACGGTATATCAATGATCAATGATATACCGTTTAATGTGATTTATTATTCATCTTCAGGACGTTCCCATATATCCTTTAAACGACTTAAAACTTTTAAGGCACTGCTACACCCATCGCAATTGATTGACGCCTGGAGAATACATCACCCGCGAGATAGGGATTACAGGTGAAACTCGAATAATTAGAATATCGTGCAAAGTTCATTTATTTCACTAATGCAACTTAAAAGGTGAAACTAATATATGAGATAGACTCATTACATGCAAAGCAAGATAATTCAAGCCGTGATTTGTCATAATTGTGATGATTATGGCTGACAGCTCATGAAAACCCCAAATCCACAAAATCCACAACCTCAAAAAAGTAGATT
>NW_017306339.1:712111-713466 GCF_000935625.1 Nanorana parkeri
TACAGGTGAAACTCGAATAATTAGAATATCGTGCAAAGTTCATTTATTTCACTAATGCAACTTAAAAGGTGAAACTAATATATGAGATAGACTCATTACATGCAAAGCAAGATAATTCAAGCCGTGATTTGTCATAATTGTGATGATTATGGCTGACAGCTCATGAAAACCCCAAATCCACAACCTCAAAAAAGTAGATTATTACATGCAATCAATAAAACAAGGATTGTACATAGAACAATATCGGACCTCTGAAAAGTACAAGCATGCATATGTACTCAGTACTTGGTTTGGGCCCCTTTTGCAGCACTTACTGCAATTACTTTTGCACGATATTCTAATTATTCGAGTTTTACCTGTGTACTGCTTATTCATCAGTGCATAACACATATCCGTGGTTGGATTACATCTTTGTAGATCATTATCATCTCGGGATTATACAAGACATAACTATCCTTACTGCACCAGTGAGGGCCTCCCTGAGGTAACCAAGAGATAAACGCACACCTCCTGTATGGAGGTTAACGGAATCCCCACTGCGGGATAATAATATTTTGTCTATCCTTACAAAAGAACTATATTATTATTACTCTGAGAACACGGAGGGAGATGTGTCACCACGCATCGTTTGGGTGGCTCATAAGGCCACAATTAGGGGAATATGCCTCTCCCTGGGTTCTCTTAAAAAGAAGAAGCATACCCTGAAAGTGACAGAACTTTCAGCAAAAGTTGCTGCACTGGAACAGATCCATAAGGGGACCTTTACAGCTGTGGCCCTTATGGATCTGCCAAAAGCGAGGAAAGAGTTGAGAGAGGAATTATCTTTGAAGTACAAGAGATCTTTTAACTACCTCTCCCAGCGTTCCTACGAATTGGGTAATAAACCAGGAAAAACCCTCGCTAGATTACTGAAGGAAAAACAAGGTACAAACTTTGTGGCAAAAATTAAAACTAAACAGGATGTTATGGTGCATACATCACCCTCTATCTCCAATGTATTTCAAGAATGTTATTTGTCTTTATATCACGTGAGAATGGCATAATAGAGTGGAATATTATAGACTGATGGAGGAACTGACATCCATTCAGAGGGATACTTTTAAAAAATTTGAATCAATATGGCAACCGTGGAACAATGTTTTACAATCATCTGGAAATATACAGAATAGAATAGTTATATGTTAATGTTACCTAGTAATTAACTGAAAAGGATGTGGGTGAACAATTAGCATATAATGCCATAGTAGGAGAGAATAGGAAGACCTAGAGCCCTTAAACTAGATGCAAGGCACTTTCAAGGGACTTACAATATGACTGCCGGACAACCCCCCCCACTCCTTCCCCCCTCACTCCCT
>NW_017306339.1:714358-746950 GCF_000935625.1 Nanorana parkeri
CTCCCTCCCCCCCCCTTACACCCCTCCCTTTTTCCTTTCTTCTCTTCTGTCTCTTTTATTTTGCTTCATATTTTTGTTATTTTGTAAAGTTTGGTGTTTGTTGTTGAGGTAACTTGCTATCTATAAGGTATGTGAACAAATAACCTTATTAATTATGTATGTAATATGAAATGAATGAAAGGGTAAGGAAATGATTAATGTCTGACTTTTAGCCGTACCTTGATGTACAATATTGTAGGTTAATTTTATATGTCTAAATCTAATAGAAATTGAATATTTAAAAAAAAAACACGTACAATGCTACAGAAAGGAAAGTAAATAAAATATATGAAAAAATAACAAATATACAGTATTTATAGGTCACATATAGGGATTAAGCCAGACATATAGATGTATAACTGTTTAATGAGTGATAATTCAGCAAATACTTTGCAAACAGCAATTTATAGTATGGTAAAAGGGCAAAGCAGGTAAAAACATGTAAATATGTCAGTTAAAGTGACTCTAAGCTAAAAAGTTAAATCTTAAATATACATTCAAGTACCCTAATTTGTGTTTCATCCCTGATCTGATTCACCCCAATAAATTTGCCAAGTTGCAGGATGTTGGGGACATCAGTTCAGGGGGGACTCTGCTGGAGCAGGACGCATCCACTATCCTGAGGGGGAGTGACTGCTCCGGCGAGGACGGGAGCAGGATGGAGGGTCAGGAGAGCCAGATCCTGGTGGTGGGAGACTCCATCATCAGGCGGACTGACAGGGTAATCTGTCATCGGAACCGTGAGCGTCGAACAGTACGCCACCTAGTGGGGGAAATCGAATGGGAAAATGTATTTTAAAATCTAAACACGGACCAAAAGTGGGAATGTTTTAAAAGCACGTTACATATTGCAATTGCCAAATGTATACCATTGGGTAATAAAAGTAAAAGAACAAAAACAAAACCTGTATGGCTGAATAAAACTGTATTGTGTATCACTTGGCTGTAGATTCTCAATCACCTCTGAATTAGTGCTGACACTGTCCTTCCTTCGCATGGTCACTATGTGTGTTGTAAAGTAGCCACAACTTCAAGCTCACTCCCGTGATGCACTACAATATCACTTTTAATTTACTAATTTGTTTTGAGGTTAGGCCTGTTTCACACCTAGGCGTCAGCACTTCATTGCGTTTTCATGCATGTTGTCTTTAAAAATGAAGCACATTTTTGCGTGTTTTGATGCTGTTTAGAAAGTTTGTTGTCAGTTGTGTGTTGGTGAGGCATCCAATGAAAAGCTGTTTCATTCATGACATAATTCCTGTTCCTGGTAACTGCTTGTTCTGGGTGTCATTGTTAGAGAGGAGAGTATTTCATATTGTGGTCTGCTGGATTGTGATGATGGATCCATCAAATGTGCTCATGGTAGCAGCTGTAGTTATATCTGTGCTAGTTCTACAGCAGAGACAAAAGCGAAGGGAAAGATTCTAGGTCAATTTGTGATTTCAAACCGCCAACAACATGGCCAGTTCTGGGCCATGTATAAGGATCTCCTTGGGCATGAGGAGAAAATGTTCTAGTATACCTGCATGCCCCTGAAAAGGTGAGTTCACATGCTCCCCTGTTTATTTGTGTCAGGATCGGATGCAGACACCTTGGTCAGAGTGTATAATGATGAGTTGCTTCACCGCCACCTTTCCCATAAGGCAATATATGCCTACCGGTACCCACCTGCCCCCGGAACTTGACTATACACTCTGGCTAAAAATGTTGCAGGCAGCCCCGAGGAACAAAGAAGTAGTACTGACTGGTGACAAGGTACAAGACAAACAGAGCACAAGATAGGAACTGGACACAAGATACAATACAAGACTATGATACAGGATAAAGAAAGGGCTATGATACAAGGTACAAGACTATGATACAAGATATAAGACTACAATTCAAGATACGTACAAGGCAAGACTGGGATACAAGAGTAGAATACAGGCCTGAATAGACAGGACTAGACTGAACTATCACAAGCCCAGAGCCCTGGGCTTGTGATCCTTAAATAAAGCACCACTAAACAACCCCCAGGTTGAGAGGAGCGTGCAGACAGGCTGATCAGCCTGATCAACCCACAGCTGACTAGACTGGGGTAGCTGCAGTGACAAGGGGCAACCACCAGATGGAGCTGAATGTTGCTACAGGCAAAGGAGCACTTTACATGCTCCTAACAATTTGGTATTTGTCAGCTTGTACATGCATCAGTGATTCCATCTTGAGTGAGGCACGTTCAAGCTGACAATCATGGGAGTTCATCTAAAGTGGAGCAGGTAGATTCTGGAGCAGTTGCCAATAGCAACCATTTTTGTCTTTGGAAATTCTTGAAAATTGAGTGAAATTGAATGTGGTATGTGGATTTGAGCAACATTCACCATATTTATTCCCAGATAATTTTTTGTACAAGTCATTCTGAATTGAGAAAGCTGATCAGATGTCCAGTGAAATGTCTTCAAGAAAAATACAGCAAGTCCAGTATGTTTTACAGATATACCATGACCTGGATGAATGAGAACCTTCACATTCAAAAGTAGCAATGCCACTGTAGAACTCTTGTAGGAGCCGAAACTGCTTTGTGTACTGGTCCTTCATACTCTTCCACTTAGTTATGTCCTTCCTTGGAAGTAGGGAAAACCATATTATCTTGGAATGGGGAAATTGTTGTTGTGCACTGTCTAAAATGGATTCCTGTTGTTTCTGGATGTTGTTTTTGCCTGTGTGTATGATGCTTTAATTGGGGTTACTGAAATATGGGTTATTAAAGACTTCTGCTGCTTAGTCAATAACTGTTCAGTGAATTTTGGTGACTCTATTTCCTTGGAAGAGCCATTTTGTATTCAGATACTTCCCTTTTCAGTTTATTATTAAAATAATTTCAGGAGTTTGTTGGCTGTCAGTGGGATTTGATTACTGTCTGGTTGTGGCTTTAGGATTGTTTAAATGGTTTTGGCTGCCACTGGTCTTTGTCAAGTTAGAATGTTGGACATTCATTAGTCTTACTAATAATCATGCTCTCTCTCCCTCCACCCCTCTCAGTTTCCCTCCCTTTTTCTTTTTCTCTCTCTCCGTCCCCCTCTCTCACTCTTTCCCTTCCACCTTCTCTCTCACTCTCTCTCTCTCCATCTCTTCTATCTCTTCCCCTCTTCTCTCTCTCTCTTCCTCCCTCCTCCCCTCTCTCCCTACTTATTCTCCCTTCTCATCCTGACTGCTGCACTCTATATGCTGTGTTATATGTTACTTACCTGTGACCCCTGAACTCTATACATTGTATAGTTTATTATATAGCATTGACCAAAGGGTTATTTTTTTTTAACAGTTGCTGGTTTAAGTTCTTAATTATGGTAGGCTCCAAAAAACCTTTTGTGTGCAGAAAAGCATATGTAATGGAAACGTTTAATATTTAAAAAATAATCCCTTGTCCTGAGGTTTATGTGTGCCTGTGAAACAGTAATTAGGAGTATTTTGTGCAAATTGTACATTGACTAGGTGCAGCTTCTGTTTAATAATCTCACGTTAGGCCCCTCCTACTGTTAGGCACATTCTGACCATGCCCACCATTCGCACACAGCAGAACTTCTCCACCATATCCCAAGGTCTTTCAATATCCTAGTCATGCTCACATTGTGCCACACTGCTTTGAATTTGTATTAGTATTGCTAGTGTTCATATATTGTTTATACTGTTTAAATATTGATTAAAATAAGCCTGAAAACTGGAAGAGAAGGGGGCTCAACTTATGATATTGCACCAGGTCTACGGTATTCAGAAAATAATTGCACCACACATTACAACTCCAGATAACTTTTCTCTTTGTATGCTCTTTACACCAAAGTGAAACTATCCCTGAGAAGCCTATGTAAAAATAGCATCAGGGGAAGGAAGGCATAAGCTGGAGGTCATTTAGGATCTGTCGTGGGGGCACTGGCAGATTCTGAAGAGGATGAATAGGAGCTATTGGTGGGAAGCCCACCCTCTTCCTGCACCTTAACCCCAACTCACAGCATATCCCTTTCCACCCCCTATAGTCAGAATGTATCCCTTTCTGTCCACCATACCCTCCAAATCACAGGGTATGCACACCTACCCCCAACTCACACACCCCCCCCCCCCAAATCAGAGTGCATTCCTCCCACCCATCTTACCCCCAGCTCTCTCCACTTCCCTTACAACCAAACTCCCTCTCAGACTGTATTTCTCCCCACTGCCAGGTGGCATTCTTCCTTACCAACCTTACCCCCATATCACAATATAATTCTCACACTCACCTTCACCCTTTTTTCCAAGGCACTTCCCTTCCCACCCACTTTACTCCCCACACACTTAGAATCCATAAACCCCAAACTACCTTATCCCATTTTCAGAGTGCATCCCTCCTCGCCCACCTTTCCCCTACTAACGACGCATCACTTCCCGCCCACTTTACTCCCTGCTGATAGTGCAGCCCTCCACACTCAGGGCACATCCCTCTTCAGCTCATCTCTCCTAGCTGACCCTACTCACCATTCACTGTGCATACCTCCCCACTCACAGCACATCCACAAGCCCTCCTTCACTACACAAAGGGACCAGTTCTGTAATGGGCACTATTTGCTAATATTATTATAACTATTATTTTTAATAGTAGTAATAACAATAATAATAATAATAATATTAATATCTATACGTAAATGGTCTAGTAGGTTGGTCAAATTGCAGAACATCAGAAGTTACATCAGAAAAGTACTGTTTTGTATAATATATATAATGTGCTAAATCACAACTCAGAGCTTTAATTTTAACTAAACATGTTTACAGGAAGCTTTGACTTTCACAATTCTCCTTTTTATGACTCCTTACAATGCAACTTCTAAGTAAAATAAGAATCTATTCAGTGTCCTGGGTGGTTGCCATGACACTGAACCAAGAGACTAATAAAAATCATTAGCAATACATAAATTTTATCCATTCTGCCTTCCAAAATGTTCAAAAGGTTAAAGTACAGCCGTCGCCACAAAGCATACCTCACATTGTGTTTGTTTTAATTTGAAGTAGCTTAAATGAAAATATACAGATGTGTATAGTTGTTATAATAAAGACATTTCAAATTAGGGGTTTTATTTTTACATTTCCTTACTTATGTAGGAAACACAAAATATGGCTCTTTTTCTATCTATGCATACCTGTATTGTCAACTATGGCTGTTCTTTGATAAGTCAATAAAACAAAAAATAACACACACTTGAAGGCAAACCAATATGCTCAAATAAGCAATGTGTATATTATGTTTTTTTTTTAATAGTAGAGGCTGAAAATACACCTTCTACTAAATAACCACAAATAATGATTTAACTATAGCAAAATAAGTCCAAGTTGCATCCATGGTGCCAAGGGATGGGAGGAAAGACCCAGTAAGGAGGCTTTTGAGGGAAATTAAACATAAATCTGTGTGCGTGTGATGATAGCACAATTATAATACTGTATCAAATGTTTCAGTTGACATGGACCCTAAAACCCTGAGGGATCTGATGTCAAAGCTCATGTCAAGATGCATGGGTAGAATTTTCAGGATTGTCAGTAGTCACAGTTTTCATTCACTTTATCTGTGCAGCAAACAGCATTTATTTAGCTGCTGTAAAGGGTGTTTAAGCAGTACACAGTCAAATTATCCTCCCAGTTTGCAAGTAGATATATTGCCTTGCAGTTTTTGATGCAGCCCAGGCACTCTAAAAGAAACTGTGTATGCCTAACACAGCCGTCCTGAAGCTGCAAAGAAAACAAAAATAGATTCTGTCTTCTCAGTTACAAACCAACAAGTTTTGTAATTTTCCAAAACAAAAATCCAAAGAAATTTGTATCAGAGTTATAGAGTAAATGTACCTATATTATGTAATATTATACAATTAACATCCTAAACATTATTTTGTATTTCTGCTACTACTCTATTTTTCTATACTGATCATTAAACCACAACATTTATTCATACATGCTTGCTGTGGTGACTGGGACTAAGGGGGTGATTTACTAACCTAAACACACGCACGCACCAGGTGCGTGTGATTTTCACACAGCAAAACGTATTTATCAACCAAAAAGTCTCTAAAAGCATATTTCCACTAATGCCATATATGGAAAAATCATGCACATGATGCATATATAATGCTGCTTCACAGTTTAGACAAAAATGGTTAGCTCATGCATTTACATTCCTGCATTCATCAACGCAAGCAACACAATATAGAGCTAATTTACACAACATCACCTTGCAATTCATGCTTAGCTTTGCACAACACACCTGCTGGGTGTGTACACACTACAAAGGTGTTTAGATTCCACCCATAGATCATGCTGGGAGGGAACACACTACAGAGGTGTATACATGTTCGTGGTGTGTTTATAAGGTTAGTAAATCAACCCCTATGAATTTGCACCAACGTCCATAGTTATTATGTGCTCACAAAGCCCTGTGCAGATTTAATTAAAAATACATTAAAACCTTTTACTGAAAACTGTCATAATAATGTTTATATAACATATACAGTATAGTGTAACATCCAATGTGTATGAACTTTAATGGAAAGTAGATACACGCATTCATTAAAAAGAAGATTCAACATAAAAGTCCTAAAATTGTCTAGTCTTAAGTAAATACTTTTTGCAGATCAGTTAAAAAAAAAGCAAAACAAAATATTTGTTTGTTTCAGTAATGTTTTTGCTCCAGCTGATCCTGCTGACAACGTTTGTCCAAAGCATATCACACATAGGGGTCTATTTATAAATGTTTTCACAATTTTCACTCAGGATTCACACAGTTTTACAGTTGGAAAATGTGTGAACATTGTGTGATTCTTGGGTGAAAACACATAACTAGACCTCATAGTGTTATGTTACCCACCTCATGCTCAAGGGTCACCATACATTTTTTTTGTAATATCACAAAAGATCAGAGAGAACAATGTGTAGCCCATTTGTATTACTAAAGTGGACAAAAATGTTGGTAAAAGTTTATTTTATTTTTCCAGTTCCTAGGGAGTTCTGTCTACCATAATTAACCCTGTCTGTACTGTGATGGCAGATTTCAATATTAGAGGCAAATTTGTAATGTTCAGAACTGTCTGTCCTAACAAATGTTTAAAGATCTCAAGGCTTGGGGAACACATTGTATGTTAATACACTTAAAAAAACTCACACACTTAGTGCTCAGCTCTTGGTGTCTTCTTCACACAGAGAGCAGAGTCTGTTAGTCACTGCTCCCTGTATGTATTCCCCCTCCCCTCTCTGCTTCTCCAGCACTCATTGGAGGGACAGACAAGGGAGAGGGATGTCAGTGGGGTCACTTAGGCAGTCAAGCTGGGTCCTGACAACATTGTTGGGATCCATCCTGGCTACATTGTGTTTCTGGACATTAACCTACAAATCTGTTGACTATGGTCATAGGAGTACATTTGCGAATGTACTCCTCTGACCCAAAAGAAAGTAAAGCCATAAAAATTCCCTTTACTTCTCTTTAAATAAACCCTCATTTTGTCCCTTATCTGTGCATTGGCATCTATTCTAAGCAATAGAAGCTGCACATACTGTCCTATGTATAAACTATCATTTATTTTGTATTATTATATTTAGGTATGCTTTGTGAATGGGAACACAAAACAAACATAAAGTGGGGATTTCTCAAATTTGACTGAAACAGTGGAACCTATGGTGGAAATTGGCAGCTAACTATTATGGCCATCACTGCAAGTTCACAGTTTGTTCTACCATCCAAACCTAAGGTCAACAAAAACTTATATTTACTCACAGCTAACTCTCCAACACCTTGTCTTTTCAATTATGTCAACAAAAGCTGTATTCATATACAGGTATTTTCAGTATATGTCATCATAATAACAGCTGGCACGCTTACGTTTTTGGTCATATATCCAATATCCATTTCAAGACATACCTCAGCATGTTTGTTGCTGCTCATATAAACCTTCACCCACCTCCTTTTGCAGTCTTTCTCACCCATAATAATAACATGCCATAATCTGCCTCACCTAACACTTGGTGACTCTCCTTCAAAATGCAAAATCATCTAACCCATTTATCCTCCAAAACTTGGTCTGTCAACCTTCAAAACTTTAGAACTTTGATCAAACAACTTCCAAATCTAGGTTGATCATAAAGAAAACCTCAGTCAGTCATCTGTCATTGTTCTCCTACCCCAATTCTACAAATTTGGAAGTGGGGATGATTTGAAGGATAACTGTTCTAAAAGTACAGTTATCTTTTATTTAGGGGGTTATTCTCTAAAGAGCCGAAGGATCCACCCATGGCTTTGGCTGATCCTTCGGCTTGCTTCGGCCGCCTCTGCCCTTTGGTTCAGTCAAACCGAAGGGCTGCTGTATGGGCTATTCACAATAGCCCGTACAGCAGCCGAAGGCAGCTAAGCGGCTCAGCCGAGCCGAACGCAAATGCTTTGACTCGACTGAGCTGAAGTGACAGCCAAAGCATGCAGAAAGCTCGGCCCGTCTCCATGCAAATGAGCCAGCCATGATCTCACTTAGTCGTATTTCATTGTAGTGGTATTACGAAAATGAATGCTGTTAAGAAATCGAGACTGCAGGCAAAAAAATCTGACATTCCAATGCTTGCTCTCTACTTCTATATAATTCTAGACCACAAGAAAAAAGTACGATCAGCTCAAATAAATGTAATGTATGCTGCATGGATACATTTTCATTGCAATTAAACTGTATGTGGAGTTATTCTGTGGTCTTATTAAACTAATTCAACAAAAAACAGAACAGTGTATTAGTGTCAAAGAGTGTGAAAAGCAGCCTTGAGAAAGCAAGTTTGCCAATCCATATTTGTATTAATCTGTTCTTTGCTAAGCCACCGAGAACAGAAACCAGAACAGTGTTGGGAACTGTAGCTGCACTGTGAACAGAACTGATCTCCTCTAAGAAACAGGAGTTCCCATAAGCGGACACAATCTCATTTATATTAACCCTCCAGGAAAATGCTAGAGCTTCTAAAAAGACATGTCTGCTTTCAATTTATCCAGCAAAGAGATGGCAGTATTTTTCTTTCAGTTCAGTCATATGGAAGTGTTGAGCAGCAAGTGGTTGGCTTCAGATCAGTTTTCACTGATACTTCCTGTTTACTTTTCCAGCTTTGATTTCTCTTTCTTCCTGGCTCTCACTTTTCAACTCCCACTGTTGGTTCCTCCCAAACCTCAGACTCTACTCCAGAGCTAACCAATGTGCTCTAACATTTAACCTCTTAGGCTTCCTTTCCACCTGCGTAGATAAGGTTGAGCACATTGGTACATGTCCTGATCTGACCAGCTCCCTTTCAAAGGCTACTGTACATGCTGGTCTTTGTTTTGCTCAGCTCAGCTCTCAATTCCCCTGACAATTACCTCTGGCTACAATCCTCAACTAAACGTTTGTCTCATACTTTGAAATTATCTGTGCCCACATGATTATAACTCACCTCTAACCCCTGACCCCAACTTGATTAATGCTTGATATCTGCCCTAGCCTCTCTAGCTTTAATCAGTTAGGCAATCCAAGCGACCTCACCCAGATAATGCCACCACACAAATTCTAATCCTTGCACACATCAGGTGCTCTTAAAGTTTGAAATTTAAGAACAGTCCATTATCATTTTGCTAGTAAAACTGTATATTACTGGCTATTTTCGTGAGTCTACATGGATGCTTACAATTTTCCTACTGAAAATATCTAATTAGGGAAGTGAAAGGTACTAGGAGCATAAATAGGGACAATTGTATGTTGCACACGTTTCAAACAAGTATCATTAAAGTCTAAAAATAAGGAACATTCACCTACATAACTGGACAAAATAAAAATTTTAATGAAATAATAAGGTAATGGAAGAGAAAGAAAATATTTCATGCAGTGTTGATGTGTAAAAAAATAGCAAAGTGTTTACAAATAAATATGGCTTACTCCCACCATCTTAATTTACCATTATTAAGTTCCTTGAATTCTAGGTAACAAAAATGTAATTTACTTGGAACCTGTTACATTCTGAAATGGCACTGCTATTCATCAAAAGTCATATAGCTTACATTAATTTTGAAAAGGGAAGAAAACATAAGTGGCTACATTAAAGTACCTTTGATGCCGAATATCCCTTTGCAAAATTGATATACCGCATAGCCATTTAACCAGGTCAAGTTATAGAGGCTAAAACTTATTTCAGTTTGAAAGCTTTGGAAATGTCATAAGATAATGCTGTATTATTACCACATTAAGTTCCATTATGTAAAAGGGAAGTAGATTAGGTCAGACCTCTAATCAACACTTATTAAGCAGTCTTTCTACATAAATGGCATAGGACTAAGAAAAGGATAGCATGCTGCCAAAGGGTCAAATTACATTTATAGAACTGAAAATGCAAATAAAATAATGGCATGCAATTTCTGTGAGAGTGAAATACAACTCAAATGTGAAAATTTCAAATATGCTACGTAATCGTGTTCTTATCAACACTACAACTAATCCTTCATAACTGATTATCCTAAACTTCTTCAGCAATAGAGACAAAAAGAAAAAAAATACATTCGAAATTCAAAAACATACTTTTACTTTGTCAGTTTTCTTCTGCTACACTACAATTTGATATCCAGTGTAATCAACTTATAGAGAGTAAAATTATATATTTATATAAGACTATAGGGTTGATTTACTAACCTTATAAACACACCACAAACAAGTATACACCTCTGTAGTGTGTTCCCTCCCAGCATGATCTATTGGTGGAATCTAGACAGCTTTGTAGTGTGTACACACCCAGCAGGTGTGTTGTGCAAAGCCCTGCATGAATTGCAAGGTGATGTTGTGTAAATTAGCTCTACGTTGTGTTGCTTGCGTTGATGAATGCAGGAATGTAAATGCATGAGCTAACCATTTTTGTCTAAACTGTGAAGCAGCATTATATATGCATCATGTGCATGATTTTTCCATATATGGCATTAGTGGAAATATGCTTTTAGAGACTTGCATGCCACTATTAGAGCGGCGCGCAGCCTATGGCGCATGCTAAATGATGCGCACGTACGTAAATACATAAAAACGCGCCTTAACGGCGTGAAAATGTGACACGTTGCTCGTGTTTGGTTGATAAACGTTTTGCTGTGTAAAAATGCACACGCACCTGGTGCGTGCGTGTGTTTAGGTTAGTAAATCACCCCCTATGTTTTTTAAAAACATATGATGTGTTACTTTTTTCATGTATTAAAGGCAGGGATGTGAGATTTTTCATAAATTGATGTAAATATATCACAAATAACAGCATAGACATTTTTCTTGCTATAGTGGTGTTATAAGAGAGGGACTTACTGCTTGCTATAAGATATATATTATATTGTGGTATCACTGAAAACAATTTGCATACATTGTAGCAATGAAGAGCCAATATATATTAGTCTAAAACAAGCAGCCAATATCATTTCTGCCATCACTCAGTAGTATAGTCTTTAAATACACCCTTTTAAGCCTATTGCTTTTGAATGGTCCCTTATCTTTTGGCCTGTGAAGCTCGCCATTTTTCGCATGTGGCTTTGGTTAGAAGAAAATAAAGGTTCTAAAGCTATCTGAGCTGTCCCTAGCATTTCATTTAATCCTTAAAAACTCTTGACTAGAAATGAGTGGACTGAGCAAAGTTCAGTTCCTAGTAGAGTGTGTCAAGCCCAGCAGGGAGTCCATGAACCCCAAATATATTGCTGTATTGAAGTTTTTAAGGAATCCTTAGTGACTGGTAGGGTACCATGTGATTGGCGGAGGGCTACGGTAGTTCCAATATTCAAAAAGGGGGCTAGATGCCAACCAGGGAACTATAGGCCGGTCAGTCTAACATCGGTAGTTTGTAACAAATACTATGTAAGTCTATGGAAAGTGAATCTTGCTATTTTTTCTGCCCTGCATTATCTCAGTGTTTTTATGTAAAACGTTTTAGCTTTATTTTCTTAAAATCAATCAATGTTAAAATTAAAGGTAGATATAAAGAAATAACCTTGACAATTCTTCCAAATTGTAATAGGAATGTAATTCAAGTCAAACAAATGTCACCTGCTAGTAAAGCATTTAAATATAGCCCTTAAAAGACTATTTTAATTTACAATATATCAAATATAAAGAAAATATAACAGTAGAATATTATAATATAAAAATATAACATTTTATGTAAAGCTATTTCTTTTTAGTTTTGGATTGTGCAGGGAAGTATTAGAACCCAAGTATCTGTGACACCTATAAAAAAATCCCCTCACTTCCTGTCCTGCTGACAGTATTTTACTAGACAGGAAATGAAGGGAACCTTCACAGCAACATAGGAAAAAAAATAGAGATGGGGCAGGTTAGAATGCCTGTCAGATTTGTATTGCTGTGTCTGTGCTTGTTCTAGATTTTCTGTTACTTCGCTATGTCTGATAAAACTATTGTCCCCGTACCGTCAATTATGTTATTTATATTGAAGTACTATGTCTGTATACCACAGTAATTTGTAATTTTATTGCCTTTTACCTTAAATAAAAGATTTATATGGAAGAAAAAAACTATTGTCAGAAGCTCACAGAAATATCTTTAACAGAGCCCTAGATAGCGGTAGAAACCAGGATGGGGCTGAGGAAATGCAATCATGTTATGTGTTATACAAAATACGGGTGTAACATTCAACATCGTCTTAAAGGTGGACAAAGTACTTATGACAGCATATTCACAGAGGCAACATATCACGGGATTATCTGCTCATCCTCTACACCTCTGGCTGCTTTAACAACTATAGACAATATGATAGTACTTTAGGGACAGAACTATAGTGTTTTCCAAATGTTTATAGGAGCACTTGCAATGAAGTACTGGCTAAGTTTAATACTTGAAGAAAAGGTTAGCACCACAGAGAAACCTATACATGGCTTTAGAAGCAGGAAGGAGTTGAATATGTGCATCACTGAATATTTTATCAAGGTGCAACTTGGTTTTTAACTAGCTCTACTTGGTTTTTAAAACTGAATTATGGCCATTGCTGTTTGATTTTAGAAATAAAAAGAAACAAAAGATACAAATGATTAGAAATAGTATAAATGGTAAAGAAAGTTACATTAATCAATAAGTAACTGTTTAAAAATTCTAAAACATCAATGCTTGTTTCCTAAATACTTCTAAGAGCAAAGATTCTGAGTAAAGCAAACTAACATGGATCAGCTAATCAGAACTCACAATGCTGAAGATCATTCAAAGAGCAAATTGCTCTCTCTTTAACACATAAGCCCAGTGTTTTCTTCTACAGTATTTGTTTATTCATTTATCCTGAAATATAATAAATAACATATTCAGCATTGCAAACTTTATTGAAGACTCATTTGTAATGCTACAATGCATAATTGGTTATAATGGATAGGTTATTATTTGTTATTGTCATTATAAACAATATAATGATATAACGTCACTGTGCACATTTAGTTCAGCTATAAATATCCTGTTAGTCTTGTTAATCCAAGCGCTTTTTCTATATTTCTTTTCTGTTTAATACAGTGGAAGCTGCAAAACCCAATTAGCTACATAATATAATAACTTAAGGCTAAAAGCTCCCCAATTATCAATAAGCATTTTAAGGTGTTTCTGCTGTTTAACATTATTAGAAAGTTACCATTACTACAGAGTTAGAACATGAATATCCTCTGAAATGCCTTGAAGTATTCCTGAGGCAGAATACAAATTTCCTTTCTCTTTTTTAAGCAATATCCCTGCTTAGCTGTTGCCGGTTGCATGCATGCATTTGGTTTTTAATAATTTAGCTCTACTGTTCCTTTTAATACACACAAGTCTTTAGACTGTCATTTTCTTTATGTCTTTGTTAGAAGATGGAATAAGAATGTAATATAAAAAGGCTGGTACACGCATGTTACCATTGCTATATTATGTAGTACACTGCACAGAATCATGGATGGTTCTTCCATCGAACATTTACACATCAAATGAAAATGCATTTCCTCTGTATGCCTTTTTATAAAGAGTTTTAGCTGGAATTACAAGTTAAGATGAGGGAATGTATAAGCTGCTACTCCCAATCTGAAGCTGTGATTTTCTTTTTCATTGGTTTCTGATATCTACCACTCTACCTAATTAATTCCTTACTGTGTATTTACCCTTTTTCAGGATTTACCTTTAGATTCACTGATCTGCCGTTTTTTTTTTTCCTTTATTTTTTAAGCTAAACCCCAGGATAAGCTAATACATCCTATACCAGGAGCATGTATATGATACTTGAATAGTGATGTGCTTTGTGTATTTTTTCCTATTTTTTCCAGATCAGGTCAGTAATCCAGTATCAAAAGGTCCCTGCTTTTCTCTCTCCTTGTGTAGTGAGCTGGTCTTGTATCAGAGATGTAACTAGTGACCTCAGGGACCCGATGCAAGAATCCATGAAGGGCCCCCTCCTCCCCCCAAGAAGAAAAAAATTAGATATTTTTTTTAAACAAATTTTAGACAAAAACAAAAACCACACTCCCCTCTTCCATGTCCCCAGCTTCCCCTCATCTTCCCCTTCACGTTCCAGCTTTCAGCTCCCGGGCCCCATGTCACCTTTA
This sequence comes from Nanorana parkeri, assembly GCF_000935625.1. Lineage (NCBI taxonomy): Eukaryota > Metazoa > Chordata > Amphibia > Anura > Dicroglossidae > Nanorana > Nanorana parkeri. The sequence goes on from NW_017306339.1 coordinate 728,955, forward strand.
TAGTCCCAGTTTCCTATATCTCCCCTTTGTGTCCGCAGCAGCTCTCTATTCGGCAGCGTTCTGTGTGATGAGAGGGCGGTGATAACACCGCTTCCCACTCATTGGCTGCTGCGCCGGCTGGATCATACTTCACGCTGCGCCCGGAACAGGGTGAAGGGAGCAGTGTGAAGCATGTAGAGCCCAGGACTAGAGCAAGAGGTCCCGGGACTGACATTAGCGGTTACCGGGATGATAAATATCCTGGTAATCAGCGGTTACCAGGTGCCCCTTCCTCCTGTCCCAGGCCCCTCCAAATGGCAGAACTCCAGGGCCCTGTCACAGCCGTGACCCCTGCGACCCTTCCGCCACTGTCTTGTATCCACCCCCTTCTGTGTTTTTCAGCAGGCAGCTTGTGCTTTGTTGACATTTGAGGTCCCTTTCACAGCTCTGCTCTCTGCACAGGCTATGTCTAGTACAGGGAAGATATCATCGCTACTATTATGTGGTAATAAGTAGGTTTAAAATGCATTTGGTGCACATCAACTGGATTTTTTTTCTTTATAGCTATTAAGGAATATATTTTAATGAATGTTTTTTGTGTTCAGTTTTTACCATTCAAGACTTGATTTTACATACAAGGGCCTCTGCCTCCTGTCATATTTGCTAGGGGGCATAGGCAGTTTTGCCATGTCTATTTTTATATTTTGATACAAATGTCTGGGCACTTAGATAAGGTAACATATAATGAATTCATATATTGACTTCATCTTCTCGTTATTCCTCCTCTTCATCCACACAGGTGTTAACATTTAATTTCTGCTCCACCCTGTTTGAACTTCTATCTGCTGCTGCAACATTCCTTATGGTATTCACATTTAATTTATGACTATAGGCAGTCCCCTCTTTCCTGCATGAGCCGGTGGGTCTCCGTTCCTACAGTGGCCCCAAGGTCCCCCCCACATTGGGACATAGGGAACTGAACGGAGCATCCTTCGTCCCTGCCTTCCTTGGAGGATTCTTCCTCCACCCAGTCTCCATAGAGAGAACCCGATCTCCATTGAGACACTCCAAATTGGGCGGTGAGTAAAGTGATATCTGATGGTGAAAATGGTGGTGGGGCTCTCTCCAGTGGGCATATAACCAAACCCAAACATATGCTTTATTTACTCTGTGCACTTTATATACTTAAATAGACCTAATAATCTGGTGAACTAATGCTAATTGAATATATTGTCTTTCATAAGGGTAGGTTACAATCCCCTGAAGAAGCCAAATGGTGAAACGCGTAGGGATTGGACTGACAATATTTATTTTAACCACCATGTTTGAACATGTTTAATGGGTTCATGCCTCTAGCTTAAACTCTGTTTCTAGCAACTTTTGTTGCTGCTACTTTTTATTCAATATTTGAATGTATTTTTGTAATTTATATGTTATTTAAATAAAAATCATTTTATCAAACTTCAAGCCTCTGTGTCATATCTCTCACAAACCCCGGTATTTCCTCTCTTTGTTTCTGTAACTGATTTTGTAGGGGGAGAGATCACACCTGGGGGGCCATTGGTCCAGCTACCCACAACTGTTTTGTTAACATATAATGAATTCATATATTGACTTCATCTTCTCATTATTCCTCCTCTTCATCCACACAGGTGTTAACATTTAATTTCTGCTCCACCCTGTTTGAACTTCTATCTGCTGCTGCAACATTCCTTATGGTATTCACATTTAATTTCTGCTCCACCCTATTTTAACTTCTATTAATCTGCAGCTGCAACATTCCTTATAGTATTTAGATTTGACCTACAGCTGTATTTTTGATGCCTATAATATTGACATATTCTCAGTTTCCTGATTTTTTGTGTAAAAGGTGATGCTATCTTTATGGCCTATGACTGTGTTCTCTTAGTGTGAAAGATTGCTCTTTGATCCCATGTGTCTTTTATCATTTCCTTATTGATTAATGGGTTTACACTCCCCCAACCCATAGTCCTATAAATTCTTCTTTTTACCAAACACAATGGGCACACACTCCTACTCACTCTGATGGCAATATACTAGATATTATGTTCTCTTGCCTATGCACTCCTTGCAACCTCTCCAAAACCCCTTTTCCTCTCTCAGACCACAACCTTGTCGGTTTCACGCTCACCCTATCCCCAACCCCAAATCCCCCTAATCAGCACACTGTTATCTGGAGAAACCTTCACCACTTTTACACCTCTCTTCTCTACTTCTTCTACTGACTACCTCTGTGACAAAACCTCACCCCTGTCCCACCCTGACCTGACTTCTGTCTTCAACAGCTCGCTCTTATCCTTCCTGGATGCCTTGACTCCTCTCACTATACGCAGAACCAGGCTGTGTGCCCTACAACCATGGCAAACAGAAGATACCAGAAATCTTAAAGACATAGCCAAGCTCTTGAGTGAGTGTGGCGTTAAACTAGGTCTCTGCAAGACTTTACCCTGTTCATCCCTCCATGCTGCCAAACAGACTTATTCTGCCACTGTCATTAACACTATCATCCAGTCCTTGTCAACTCTTTTCTACTTTTAACTCTCAATAAATTACTCTCTACTCTCTGAACCTCACTGCCTCCACCCGCTAACTCATTCATTGCCCAGGACATTCCCATTAATTTCAAAAACAAGGTAGGTGCACTTTGTTATGAGATCTCCATTGTCCAGGCATCTTCCCCAATTAACGTATCAAGCCCACTATCACATTTGCTACTTTCCTCTTTTGAACCTGTCACTACAGAGGAGGTTACAAAGCTTTTTTCTGACACCTGTCTCTCCACAGGTTTCCTCACCACTACTGTGGTCACCCTCTTGTGCTATCCTACACAATCTTACTCACATTTTAAATCTTTTCCTCTCCACTGGTAGCTTCCCCTCTCCTCTAAAATATGCCCTAGTCAACCCAATACCCCAAAAACCTTCACTGGACCGCACAAATCATAACAATCTCAGACCAGTCTACAACCGCCTGAGCCGCCACCTCACTGATAACAACCTCTTTGACCCCTTACAGTCCATCTTTTGCCGCCAACACCCCACTGAAACTGCCCTCCTAAAACTCACTAGTGACTTACTAACTGCCAAAAACAATGGCCACTACTCATTATTCTTGCTATTAGACCTTTCTGCTGCTTTTGACACAGTTGACCACCTGCTGTTCCACAAAAAACTTCACACACTGGACCACCAAGACTCTCCTCTCTCATGGTTCTCCTATTTATCTAAGCACTCCTTTAGTGTCACCTACAAATCTAATTCCTTCTCTCCTCTTCCTCTTTCCGAAGAGGTCCTCCAAGGCTATGTCCTTGGAGCACTTCTCTTCTCTATTTACACGTCCTCCCTTGTTCAGTTGATAACCTTGCATGGTTTCCAATACCATCTTTATGCCAATTACTTAATAGCGCCTTACTAACTGACATATCAGTCTGGATGTCACAACATTTCATAAAAATCTATTTTTTAAGAACTGAGCTCATGATATTTAGCCCCCTCAATGCACCTTCCCCAAACTTTTCCATTGAGATTGATAACACAACTATCCCTCCCTCCCCCGGTGCCAAGGCGCTTGGTATGCTCTATGACTCGGACCTCACGTTTCTGCCACAAATCCAATCACTATCCAAATCCTGCCGCCTTCACCTTCGCAACATCTCTAAATATGCCCCTACCTAACCAATGAAACCACAAAGCTACTCACCCACTCACTTGCTATCTCTCATCTCAACTATTAAAACTCACTCCTAATTGGCCTACCTCTACACAGGCTATCACCTTTCAATTGATCATGAATGCTGCTGCTAGACTTATCCACCTAACCAACCATCCAGTGTTTGCAATCCCCCTGTGTCAATCCCTCCACTGGCTTCCAATAACCCAAAGGATAAATTCAAAATATCAACAACCACTTACAAAGCCATCCACAACTCTGCCCCAGCTATATTTCCAACCTCATTTCAAAGTATCACCCTAACCATCCTGTCCACTCTTCCTAAGACCTCCTGCTCTCTAGCTCCCTCATCAACTCCTCACATGCTCGCCTTCAGGACTTTTCTAGAGTCTGTCCCATCCTTCGAAACTCCCTACACCAACTTCTGGCTCTCTCCTACTCTGTTTGCCTTTAAGCAATCCCTATAGACTCATCTCTTCAGGGAAGCCTACCCTGCCTCAACCCAAGCACTGAACTATCACATTCTCAAACATTTCATCCACACACAGCTACCACCTCTTGTATCACTTGCCCCTGCAATGGCAGGATTACAGGTTTGGTCTTGACCTTTGTTATTACTACTTAATCAACGCTAGGTGCGTGAGCAGTAGGCTGGGTTTGCCTGCTACAAAACTGAGCATGCTCACTCTGGTGAGGCTATTCCACTAGGATAAGGGTCTGCATTCCTGAGGGCTCTGGGCTCATGGCCCAGCATGTGCTATATTAACATTACTGCAACACTTGCGCAGGGGTTGAACAGGGTCACTGGGGACATGGGAGAGACACAGGAAACTCTCTAGCGCAAGCAACAGTCACAATGTGGCACAGAGCAAACCTCTGTAGTAATGCATGTGCTTTTTCCTGTTGAGAGAGTAAGTGAAGTCTGGGATCCATGCAGGGACATTCAGCAGCAAGATATTATCTATCTACTAGCTTGTAGCTATTCCAACTTCTTTTCTTCTCCAGTTCTGCTGTGACAGCCCCACATTTTTGAAAGTTACCTAAAGATTCTACTTGTCTTCAGTTCAAGAGTGACAATTGATGAGTACTAGCCTGGGGACAAGGTCATTTCTGAATTGGGGGACCCACTTGTTTGCAGTAGGCTCAGTTGGGTGGAGGCAATGTCAGAAAAACTAAATGTTCCATCCTACCACTTAGCAGAGGCTCATAGCTACTGGTTCACCAGCATGTGGGAGCCAGTAGTGGGCAAGGCTTGGGTCACCTTATATGCCCACCCCCCAATGACACCGCTACACCATAAACTGCCTTGTTAAAGAAATTCAGCATCAGATTACAAACCAAAAATATCACAAGCTACCAGAATACTGAAAATTCCGAAGAAGAAGAGTTATGCATGCAAAATTCTTCAAAGGCTTAACACATGGCATGATAAAAGAACTAGATCAATAAACACATTGCTATGCATGTTTAAAATTGGGTGCAAATTCAAGTCACTTACTTTTTCATATAATGCGTTTAATTCTCTACAGTTGTTCCACCTCTCTGTTCTTCAAACAGACCAGCGTTTGCGGAGCTGATCCTTGGATTGCTGCTGGCCAAACTTTTTTTGCAGGACGGAGATAACTTTGTCCAGAATTGCATCCTTCTTGATGTTAGACTGGCCATATGAAGCCTGTCTACAGCCGTAGTCCTAATAATTTCAAGCGACATGATGCTAGCCTTCTTTTTGCTGGTGGAGCTGCCTCTTCCAGCAACATACTGCTCTTGCTTTCCCTTGCTTAGGTGTTCAGCAGCTTCAGCCATCATTCCTCTGTGGAGTTGCAGTACAGCAGCTATCACCACAGGTGTGTAGACCAGAATGGAGATGTACATTCATGTGGACAGTGGACAATTGCTCATTTAAAGGGTGGGGCGAACGTCAGACACTCACAGGTGTGCAGGCCAAAATGAAGCCGCACGTTCATGCGGACGATCGTTAAGGGCTGGGCGATCAAAAATTTGACAAAAAACCTGATGGATTCAGCTCTTTCAAACTGCGCTATGTTTTCAACTTACACTAACTTACACTAACTTACACTACAAAAGTACACTATATGCAATCATGGTCATAGTTAAAGGAGAACTATGAGGTGAGTGCTTTTCACTCACCTCATAGTTCTAGCCGACCTGTGACAATAAGACTGTCACAAGTCGGCTCAGTAGATCGGGAGGTGAGCGAACACATACCGGCGTTCGCTCACCTCTCGATCCTGTCACAGCCCTCTGCCATGACAGGGGAGGGGCTGGATTCACCCCTCCCCACTCCAATCCGCCAGCGCTGACTGGTGGATTGGACGGGGGCGGGTACAGCTGGCTCTGCCTCTATATAGGCAGATCCAGCTGTCACTCACGCAGCTGGGCGGATCCAGACATAATTGTCAGGATCTGTTTCAGCTGCAGCGTCTCAGTATATCACGAGCTGTAGCTCGCGGTATACTGAGCTTAGGGTGACGGGAGGATGCTAGTTTGTGTCCTCCCGTTACCCTAAGGAGAACTATGGGGAAAAGCCTTAACCCCATAGTTCTCCTTTAACATTTTTTTAATATGCTTCAGATGTGTTTCAATGTTATATTTATTACATGTTGATGAACCCTAAGCAAATGGCTACATTCAGAGAACTGGGCAACCACTTTGCTATTAGTGTAATCATGTTTGGAAAAACACTCATGTCATGTTTTTGGTAAAGAACAATGCGCATATGCATGTGTTGTGCCGCGCCGCATATACTGTATATGTGCAGTAACAATACATTACTTATCTGTGTTTCATTTTAGTCTCCTGCAGGGAAAATATGGCTGATAAATTTCCCTGCCACATTTCATAGATATGTACAGAGAATTGCCATGTCTCTGGAAGATAAAGTCAAAACAACCACAACAAGCGCAAAGAGGCTTACACCAAGCTCTCCGAGTTATCCAAAGACAGACATTCCCTTTGTTAAGGACACAATAGCCATCTCGTCACAACATTTCAAAAACAATTCTAAAAACAATAATAGTATCAAGAACATCTTCAGCAGCCACTGCTCTCAATGCAGAGGCAACGGGACATACAGGGAGGGTGCTGGTAGAGACTTGCCCAAGTATGAAGGGATGGAGGCAGGGCCAGATTTGGAGGCAGCTTAGAACAGCTGCAAATAAACTAAGAACTATTACACAAGCAACAAAGCAACAGATGGCATGGAATATAAATCTTTTCCAGATGCTTGGGAGACCTGGTGACTTTCCTTTTCAACAAAGAGCCAACACATTTTTCATGGGGTTTCTTATGGTTTTTAAATTTTTGTGATTATTGTCTTTAACCAACAAGGGGAGGATGGAGGTGGGGCAAGATTTGGAGGCACCTTGGAACAGCTTCAAACAGACCAAGAGGAATGGCTGTGCATGCAGCAAAGAACCAACAACCTTTTGAGGTGGCTTTTATGGTTTATATTTTTTGGGGCTTTTTGTAAATACATTTTTTTTAGCCAAAGAGGTCAGGGCAGGATTTGTTGGCAGCTTGGAACAGCCTCAAACAAACCAAGAGGTACTGAGGTACACGCAACAAAGAACCAACAACTTTTTGAGGTAGCTGTTATGTTTTTTTTGGCTGTTTTGTAATCATTTTTTTCAGGGAGGGATGGAGGCAGGCAGGATTTGTCAGCAGTTTGGAGTTTGGAACAGCCTCAAAAAAACTGTATGAACAACAAAGAATCAATAACTTGTTTGCTGGTTGTTTATGGTTTTTACATTTGTGGGTGTTGTTCCCTATTGCAAGACCCCAGGCAGCTAGAATAAATAAAAAACAAACACAGAACAAACATTCAACAAAGTTTTTTAGTTTTTAGTTTTTTTATTTGGTTTTAATGTTTTTTTTTCCAACTCCTCAGGTAGAGCCTTTAGACCGCAAGCCAAAAAACAAAGAACTAACAAATCCTAAACCAAGAAATATAACCAAGATGTTTATGAGCTTTCATAGACTTGTTTTTCTATTTGAAGTTAATTTAATCCATGTCCAGAGTTAGGGATGGGTACCCCAGCGTGGGCAAGTTGACCTTTAAAAAGGCCATCTGCTCCAGTAGCTGGGGGGCGGGCAAACTGGGAGCACTGGAGTAAAAGGATGTTTCCTGTGACAGAAAACACCCACTCACTATGGATAGTTGTTGGAGGGGCAGGACAGGAGCTCTGTGTCAACTACAGAGAGCACAGGCCACACCTCACTCTTCCCCTGCCAGAAATCTAATCTAAGGTGGGGTGTAATGGGGGCAGGCAGGTAAGCCCCTACCATCTCCTGATCCCTGTTGTGTTTTTTGGGGAGCACTCTGGTCGGTCCCACTAGGCTGTCAAGTGCCTCAGTCCAAAAAGCAGCTGCTCCTGTGGCATGAGCACTGCTAGCGCCAGTAGAGAGGGAATGGAAAAGATTTCCAGATTCTCAACCTCCTTTTCTTCCTCCTCCTCCTCTCCCCCCATTTAGTGGCCTTTCTATTTGTCTTTCCCTCTCATGCACTCTGAGGATGAGTTTCTCCCTCCAGGTGGTCAGGGCATGGCAGCGCACAGCCATCTTGCCCTTGATGCGAGGATCACACATAGATGCCAGCTTCACTTCTGGAAAAGTGTCTGTCATGTGCTGCATGCGCCTGACCTCATTATCGCTTAGCCTCTTCAACAATACCACCACCTCTGGTAGCGGGCCAGCACCGGGGAGTTGTTCCCGATGTGACAGGAAACCCTCTAATTTATTCAGCAGATGGGGGAAGAGGGATAGGACCTGAGCTATGCTAGCATTCTCCTGGCTCAAGTTTTCTGTAACAGACCGGAACAGCTTTAGGACTGCCACAAGCTGCCCAATCATGGACTGCCACAAACTGCCCAATCCTGCCTAATTGTCTCCCTATGCCAATATTGTGTTAACAGGCCATGGCATGAATAGCTGCTCTCCCAGCCACAGCACCGCCATCTTTTGCAGGGCTAGTCAAATGTTCTGTGAGGTGTGCTGCTTGTCCATCACCACAGCATGCAGGAGGAAGGAGTGGTGACCCTATTTGGCAACTGACTGACCACTGATGATGATGATGATGATGAAGTAGATGTTGTGACACCTTGGACTGCCACCAATGTGCAGTCAGGGAAAGGAAGGCATGCTGGCCACTAGGAGCACTCCACAAGCCAGTGGTGAATTGCACTGCCTGTTCGCAAGCCTTTCCAAGCTCCTCCTTCAACACTTCAATGCAAGCCCTGTACAAAGATGGCACCACACTTTGGCTAAAGGTGGTGCGTGGTGAGACATGGTATTGGGGTGCAAGAACGTTCATTAGTTTCCTAAAGGGCTCCCCTTCCACCATATTAAAAGGGGCCTATCTAATGGTAATCACCCGAACAATCAGGCAGGTGGTGAAAACCACTAAATTGCTCGAGAGTGCGTTGGGTGGAAAGGATGAGATTGTCATCCCTCTTTTCCTTGGGCTGCCTGGTGGTGGTGGTGACGGCAGTGGTGGTGCCACTAGTGGCTCCCCTTGTGGTGGTTAGGAAAGTAGCCACACCTGGTGATGCACACGGATGTGCTTATTCATCCCACTATTGGTCAAATGACCTAGCAGTTTGCCCATGCTGACCCACCTGCCACAGTGTTTACATTTGGCTACCTGCCCATTGCCAAATTTTTATAAAGTGCTGCCAAATGTTTAAACGGCAGCCAACACTGCCACGTGCCGATGGCATTACTTCCACTAAAGTGGTCTCTGTGGCCTCTGCCTAAGGTTGAACAGGAGGAGGCCTGAACATCCCTGGTATCTTGGACACTGCAGAGGACAATTTGTGGCTAAAAAGAGGACTGAACAGTATTGACAACAGCAGCAGGGGATATGATGATGATAACAATAAGAATGTAATTTAGACATAGAAAAATGACTGATGGCCTTGATAAGGAGAGTAGGAGGTTCCTAGCCACTTAAGAAGTAGCTATGCTCCCAGACAACTGTGCTGTTTTGGTAAAACATTATGGAGTATCCCCTTCTTGCCATTCTTTTCCTTTGATGCCTCCTTTGCTTCACTCTGAATCTATCAGATGTACTGACAGTTAACCCATCATTATCACATGACATCACATCACAAGAGTAAGATGTCTCAACAATACATGTGGCATTTATGATAAACAATATATTGTAACAATACAACAATTCCTTTAGAGATTGGATTTTCTTTTATTTACCACAGTTTGTGTAAAAATACAGTGAAGAGATACATTAATGCATGCTGCAAAATGTTGGAAGAAAAACCATTGTAAAATGCATCAAAGCATATCTAAACCCAATACCTAAAATGCAATATAGTGCAGCTTACCTGATGTGGTTGCTACAATCATTTTCTTTTTTTTTCAGACTGTTTTTCTTTTCTTTTTACCTGGTGATACTGCCAGTAAAAAACTTCCTTACTAGTGAGTGTTACGCCTACTAAGGGATTCCGGTGTGGAGCGCAACTGCGGACGAGTCATCACAGTGAGGAACATTGTCACCTTAGGAAAGGAAGCCTGTTAGGACTACAGAAAATATCCCCATCACAATGTATAAATATATCATAGGTGATTACTGAAAATGTTAGGCAGCAAGTGAACATTTTGTTCCTAAAGTTGACATGTTGGAAGCAGAAACAAATGATCAAACATAAGGATTTGAGCGACTTTGACAAGGGCAAAATTGTGATGGCAAGTTGACTGGGTCAGAGCCACTCCAAAACTGCAGCTCTTGTGGTATGTTCCCGGTCTGTAGTAGTCAGGACTGACCAAATGATGTCCAAAGAAGGAAAACCGGTGAACTGGTGACAGGGTCATGGGTGGCCAAGGCTTATTGATGCACATGGGGAGCAAAGGCTGGTCCATGTAGTCCCATCAAAAAGAGAAGCTACTGTAGCTCAAATTGCTGAAAAAGTTAATTCTGGTTCTGATAGAAGGTGTCTGAACACACAGTGCATTGCAGTTTTGTTGCAGTTTGTTGCTCGAGGCTTGAGTCAGTTGAGAATTGTCCAGCTCTTGTGGTCCATTGGAGTTGGCAGAATGTCGAAGGGCTGAGGTGAGAGGAGAAGTAGGAGATTTTTGCACCATCTTGCCAGCTCATTTCAGCGATTGGCGAATTGTCTTTGCTCCCGATTTATTGTGGTTTTTAGTACTCTGGAACACCATTTTACAGCCAAAAGGTTCTCAGGGGGTATAGAACACGTATATAGCAGGTGCAGGAAGAATAATCAGCTGTAGCGTAATAGGAGGGGGAAAATTCCCCAGCTGGTGCAGAGCCCACTCAGAACATATCCATATAGGCAGCCATATTCATGCGCCCCCCCAGTATCAACTTTTTAATGAAAAGCTACATGCTTTGTGGCCTTTTAAAAATGTGGCCTGCTTAGATGCTGTCTATTAAGTTAGTACAATATTTCTGACCTTTTTTTGTGAACTATACATACTGTGGCGTTTATTTTTGGTGATATTTCTGGTTATGAAATATGGCACTCCAATTTTTATTTCAGGATAAAAACCACTTCATCTTCAAGTGTTTTTGTGCACTCTGTTTTGACATGTTATCAAACATTTAAATCAATACTGTGTGGTACTGCAAAAAAAGACCACTATGAAACTGTTTCCAATGGCCATTTGGTGAAATTGAAAGATTTAAGGGTTTTTGGAATAGTAAACTTCCCTATAGCCTTGTGACTGCCATGCCCACAACTTAATTCAATTCAAGCTAAATAAAAAAAATCAGGTGTCCAGCCAAAACTACCTTAAAAGCCTTATTTTAAGTTGAAAATTGTTAGATTGGGGTTATGCTGCTGCTATGTCAATTAGACATGAAAAATATATGATGCAAGAATATGGTGTCACTGACAGTGTCTTTGAGAACTGTAATGTTCTATAACACCAAACATAGCTTAAAGGCATCTTCCAAGCATATAATAGAAAATAATGGTGTATTTCCCATGTTGCCCTTGATGTTACATAAAAAGGACAATCTCCCTACTGTACAATATTTGTTTAATTGTTTGCACTGTTACTTCTCCTCCTTGACAGTGCCCAGCTACTCATGACCTTTGTTTAACAATCACTTGACTATTAGCCTTGAAAATTACCTGAGCTAATCTTCAAGATTTATCCCCCATAGACATCAGTGGGGTTCAGATTAAGGTTTGCATTATTTGGATATAAGGCCAATTTGATTATGCCTTAAATAGAGGGGTCTGCATTCATGTAGTTCTCGCATCAGTTTCCAAAGACCCAACTTGTAATCCAAACTTTTGGCTACACCTTTGCACATGGTTAGCTGTGTTAGCATTGGATCAACAAGACCATTGTACAGAGTTGTGTTATTCTATCACTAGTTCTGGTCAGGTGCATAGCTACTCACTATAGAGCTTAGTAAAGATATGTGTGCATATGTCCCACTCCACCATTACCTGTGTATAACATCTTTATGAATTCTGATCTGGATGACTACATAAATTGCAGATGTACTGAGGATAATAATGAGGAAAGCTCTCAGCTACTCTGCTGATATATTGAGATTTTAGGTTAATCATGTGTCAATAGAAAAACACAGCAAGCAGTGGAACATTCTACAACAAAGTGTTAGGAGTTGTGTACATTCAGACATTGTCTTTCATGTGCTCCTGCACTTCCTTTATATGTAGAGTTGTGCCGTCTGTGATTGACACCACATGATACCACAGCCTTTAAACATCACCAAAATGTTTGTGTTGACCACCAAAGGTTTGTGAACTTCTACCTCAAGCAAATTTGCTCAATACAGAAGCAGCAAGACCAGCAAGGAGCTGGAAATGTTTCTATAACAATCCTTTGCATATACCTTTCTACAGAGAAAAAACAAAATACAAAATCCTTCCAGTACATAGCAGTTACTAGTGACGTACTGTACCTAGACATGTTGCAACCCAAGGGGAAATGTATAATAGGGCATACATTTTTATACTGGCCTGGCTGAACATTTTTTAATCATACAATAAAATGAGAGTAAATTTGTTTATTTGTCTTTTGTGTTTTTTTTTGACATGGTTGCTCTGTTCCATGAGATTACTTGCTAAGTAAATCAAACTATAAATTTTTAGAATGTGATTTCAAATATCTATCTGAAATCTTTCATCAGCTTTATTAGTACATGTATTTATAATGTTTTAAAACTGTATATATTGCTACCAAACATTAACAAGCCATTGCAGGAAATATCCAAGTTCCTAATATAAAAATAAGAAAACATATCAAAAGGTTGTTTTTACAAGTTCCAATTTTTTTTCTTTGTCACTTTTGAGATACCTTCTTCTCTGTTTTGACATACAGTGTAAACCTTTTTTTGTAAAATCCTACTGAAGAAATTATGATTAAAAGGCTTTGGTGCAGTAAACCCAAGTCTAGGTTAAAACACATGCTCCCATAGAGCCATCTAGTGGTACTCTTTATAAAAGCTTTTTAATGAATGTGGATGTAGTTTTTGTGATTTGGACTTTTCAAATATAAAATTCAAAATGTAAATAGTTTTGAGCTATAAAAAAACTTAACATTATGAAATGTATTATTACATTTAATTTTTCTCATTAAAATTAAAAGGACAATTATGTAAGCAGGCATTTGTCTTCTGTATTTCAAATATCCATCCTTCTATACTTAATACTAAATACGTGAAAATTAGAAGTTTCTGGGTTTGTAGTTTAGTTATAAACAATATGTAAATGCAATACATTGATTGTTCTATTGAAGAATCAATTGATATGGATTGGGGGTCCATTTTACTTGTTAATCTAGGGAATTGCAGAGTGATCAAAAGCCTTGCCTTGCTTCTTTGCTTCTTTGAAGCATGGACCTGCCAACCCTTGCTCCATAGGATGCCCTTTATTGGCTAAAAATATGTATGTGAAGCATATTATTTCATGAAAATGTTTGATGCAACAAATATTAAGTGAACTATTTTAGTAAATGTAAAATAATTAAGAAAACAAAATAAAGATGCACAAAGCAACTACTCAATTTTTGTTTTTTAACTTTTCCATTAAAAAAATATGAAACACGATAGCTTGCTATTGGCTGCACTCTTTTTTATTTTATTTCACTTCAGTCTTACAAGAACATACCTAAGAACTTTAGTTACCCACATGAAAATGTCAGGTGTTCTAGTAGATTCATTTATAGTGGTGATAATATATTTGTTACAGTTACAATGTCAAACAAAACCTTCAAGGAATTAACAGCAGGTTATGGCAATAAAGTATCTTTGATGTAAGAATGAACATAGAATATGTTTGCAATACCTTTTAACAATGTTTACTTACTTGGATTACATTTTATGTAATTGCAAATGTTGTATACAGTGTTACAACATAAGAGCAGGTAGTTAGTCAGTTTGTGCATAATGTTATAAGAGCTTAGACTTTAATCAGATATAACAATTGTTATTTGCCACAGCAACTGTTATATTCCACCATGATAGCAAATAAAAGCTGAAAATAACAGCTATCTACCTAAAGATAGTGGTTATTATGCATAGGTTGGTGAAGGATATGCAAGGATAAGTCAAATATAAAATGTGGAACCTAAAGTGCACATGCAGAAAACTACAGGTGTGCATAAAGTAACCCTGTGCCCAGACTATACACACTAAAGTTTTTACGTATTCTAAACAAGTAGGAAAAACACACAAGCCTATATTCACCTTTGTATTGGTGTTGTGGAGAAATTGATCTTCAATGTTCACAACAGAGGTACAAAAATCTTGTTTGGTTTTTTTGCCCATAACTTTCTATTGCATCAGAATTTCGGCAGCCTGCCAGCCTTCTAATGTAAACACACAGAAGCTAAATAGGCGAGGAAATGCTCATTTTATAGCTCTTTCTGCTGCTTGGTAAGAAAATATGAATTATTGTTTATAATCTTGGTACCGGTAAACTTTAATGCCAGCATGGTTTAATGTGTTGTGGTTAAACAGCTATAGACATTTCAGTCTGGTACGGCTGATTTCAGCCGTATATCAGCCAATGGCCGGCCATTCAGCCAGCTTCGGCTTTCAGCGTGGCTCAGTCGAGCCCATAACTTTCTACTGCATCAGAATTTCGGCAGCCTGCCAGCCTTCTAATGTAAACACACAGAAGCTAAATAGGCGAGGAAATGCTCATTTTATAGCTCTTTCTGCTGCTTGGTAAGAAAATATGAATCATTGTTTATAATCTGGGTACCGGTGAACTTTAATGTCAGCATGGTTTAATGTGTTGTGGTTAAACAGCTATAGACATTTCAGTCTCTAAATCAGAGGTTTACCAATCCTTCTCCACAGATCAGCAATTACAGCAAAGAGAGAAAAACGGTGCTGCAGTGAATGGTGGACATGGCCACATGACCATTGCTGTAAAATGTCAGTGTTCTGTCCCCACTACACATTACCCTATGGCCTGTATAGCTCAACATGCAGCTAAACCCTCATATTCTGCAATAAGTCAGACTGGATTAAATCTTGAAGCTTTATTAACAAAACAGGGTGGATGAACTGGTAAAAAATAATATACAAATAGAACATTATTATCATTATTATTATAGAGTATTTATATAGCGCCAACAGTTTGCGCAGCGCTTTAAAATATAGGGCAGACATTACAATCACAATACAATTCAACATGCAACATGCAATCAGCCTATACATAAAACAAGTAAATACAGTGGTAGCTCACAAATGTAAAGTGAAACAAGTCCGTCCCTGCCAGCAATGCTGCCTGGGGGAATTTTGGCCTTTTTCTCCAGACATGTGCTGGATCCTCCTCTCCTGGATTGCAAGATGGAGTCTGAGTCCCATATTGCCACTTTCCTTCTTCTTGTTGCTGGGAACTTATCATAGCAAAAGGGTCTGCTCTTTTGTGAATAGAGACATATGCTCTACAGCACTGTCTTGTGGCCAATTTTGAGATTAGTAGGAACTTTAGTTTTTGCACTTTGCTAAATTTTTTGGCACTTTGATATTATATATGTACTTATACCACTGGGTAATGTTGGTTCTATTTAATTATTGGTGGTTTTTATCACTTTAACCCTGCTGCTGGGGGGGATATTTCATTTTAGACAGGGTAGCAGACATCTTCAGAGGTCATACAATATAGCATGTGACATACAATATAGTATAATAAGAGCAGATGGTCAGAGAAATGTAACATCATACAACATAGTGTAAAGAGTGCAAGGTGGAGAATGAGCAGGAGAATGTAACATACTGTCCTTTATGTTGATAGAAGTAGAAGGAAAAATATGTAAGTAGTCAGTAGAAGGAGACAATGGGGTCTATTCACAAAGCTGCCGAGGGCAGCCGAGTGAATGACCGATCAGAAGTGAAGTGAGCCGAACACTGTTCGGCTATTCACTTCAGGCTGGTACGGCTGATTTCAGCCATGGACCGCCCAAATCTACGGCCAGATCCTTCGGCAGCTTTGTGAATAGACCCCAATGTGGTAAGTAGGAGGAAGAATACCCCAGTGTCAGTGGGAGGCAAAAACTTCCTCAAAGGGCAGTGGTGAGCAGGACTGAAAATACCCCAGCATCGTGACCACTGAGAGTTAGAATGCCCTAGTGTCTGTTGTAAGTGAAGGGAAGAATGCCCAATAATTGGTAACAGTGTAAGAAAAGATGGCTTAGCATTGGTGCCAGAGGAAAGACTACCCTGGTATTGGTGTTCAGTGGTTATTTACCAGAGAAACACTCTGTTTCCCATGATCTGTCCTCTAGATGAAGTGGGCACTGGAACTATGTGTCCACGATTGGGCAGAAGATTATCTATGCATGCGTGATTATCTCCCAAACAGTGCCTGCATATATCTGGTGCTTAAAATTGCAACGCCTGGCACTCACTGCCACTCTGAGTTACAAGAATGGAAAAATAAGGCCCTGGCATCAAAAGGTTGCCTTTTGATATGAGCCCTTCTGAATAAGGGGATAAAATGCAACTACTTCAGTCATTATGCACCTAAACTGACCTGTAATTTCAATAAAAACAGAGGCATTATAGCTTAGTAAATTGAGACTTCTGCCCTTTGCATCATGTCTTTTGCTTATCACTCACATTGTCAGACATATTATTATGTACCTTCGATTTGCTAGTAGTTCAAGTTAATACTATGCCTAGTATCTTCAGGATAAATTATGCATTAATAAATAATTAATCCATCTTAGACACAGAATAGATTATGTATCTATGTATTATGTATCTATGTATTTATTTATTTTAACATTTATTCTATGAACAACACTGGAAAGTAGCGGGTCCACATAAAAATGTACATCACTGAATACCTGAATCACTGAATTATTACAAAAATGTAAAGATGACCTAGAATAGTAAAAAAAAAAGAAAACCCCCCTTTGTGTACAATATTACAATATTGTTAGTATGTTCAGTTGTCAACATATTTTGCTTTTAGCAAAATTAGAGTTCATCACAGGATAGCTATAAAAATGTTATAGGCTTATTTGATATTTAACACAAGTTACTAAAACATTTGCAGAAACATTTTAAATAATAATGGTTTATGCCCAAACAGTGTCATTTATTGTGTAATGTGTATTTAATATTTCTATTTTACTTCAATAATAGCAAATACAATAAATTAGGTATTATTTTTTCAAACTTTAATGTTAACAGACTATGGGGTCTATTCACTAAGCTGCTGTAGGCAGCCGAGTGAACGACCGACCTGAAGCGAAGTGAGCCGAACGATGTTCGGCTATTCACTTCAGGCTGGTACGGCTGATTTCAGCCGTATATCGGCCAATGGCCAGCTATTCGGCCAGCTTCGGCTTTCAGCATGGCTCAGTCGAGCCAAGGCATATGCCTTCAGCTGAGCCGCTCGGCCAACTTCGGGAGCTGCACGGGCTACTGAACCGAAGTGGTCCTGGGGCCGAAGCTAGCCGAAGGATCAGCTGAAGCTACGGCTAGATCCTTCGGCTGCTTCGTGAATAGACCCCTATATAATAAGTGATCAATATCTACTGTATTTCCATGGGTTACATGACTGATCTTAAATCTGATTTATACTGTTGCCAGTTATTCCACACCTTCCCATTTATTATGTTTAGCATTGACAAATGTAATTTTAGTCACCTGTACATGACTAGGAGGGGGGGTGTACACTTGATGCCCCCTTCCTTTTACCTTGCCAGCCAGGCTGCAGGGCTTTATAAGTGTCTAGTATAGATTTTGAAGGGGATACCACATTTTTTTAAATGGTGTCCTGGCCCTTTAAAATAAAAAATTGGTGTTGTGTCCCCCCCCCCCCCCCCAAAAATTA
>NW_017306339.1:747080-794357 GCF_000935625.1 Nanorana parkeri
ATTTAAACCAGATCCTTATCCATCCTGAACCATACCAGGCCACATGCCCTCAACATTGGGAGAGTATCTTGCTGGGAGGGCCTCATGCCAATCAGATGCCCTCCCCCTATGTGAATTAGTAAGGGGTGAAAAATGCAACAACTGAGAGCTTTAAAGCTTCTATTATAAACACTATTATTAGCTATGCATATAAAGCCCTTTCTATATGAACATTTGCTCAGTAAACAGAATGTTTCCAAATGCTTAAAATAACTTTTTTAGATTAAGGGTCCACTCCATGTTATGTCTGGAAAAAGTTTAATATTTTTTATACAATATTAGTAATAGATGGATTTATGTAATGAATGTATCACTTGATACTGTTCTCCTGTTGAAAGAATATGAAAATATTCACTGTTTGTATAATTACTAAAAGGACACAGAAGGCTTCAATTCAGTGTTCCATTGCATGTAAAAAGAAAGATCAACTGCTAGTTGAGATCACAAAAAATGAACCTGCATTAGAGATCTCCTTGGGGACTATTCAAACCCAATAAATTATACAAGCTTAAAAGTGAGATGCCAATTTCCCTGAATGAAACACAACAAAAGTAAACTATGAATGATTTCTACTGTGAATGGAGAATTAAAAACCCGGAAAGATACAGATTATTGCAGGTGATGATAATTCACAAAAACATTTTGGAATATTACATAGTTTATTCATGGGCATTTAGATTAAATTGATTTTTCAATCTTTCTTCAGTAGTTTCTAGAATTAAATGATCACAATATACTCCAAAAATACGAAAGGTTTTTTTTAAATAAAGTTAATTGTAGTTTTTTTTAGGTTTACTAAGAAAACAATGCTTTATGTATATAGCAGGAAAAGGAATATTGGATAGATTACAATAGTCTGTACAATACAAATGGGTATTTAAATAATTGTTCCTGCTGATTTATCAATTGTAAAGGTTTTATTTTAGTATCAATAACATCGCTGTGGTGTATACCTATTTGGAGAAACTACTATAATTTAACATTTTACTTAACTAACTTAGTAGCAGTTTATATGATACAAAGTTTTAAAGAAGCATTGTATGTTACTGAGAGGATGCTCATTGTGCTTCTAGTCTTTCTATGGGGACAGCCAACGTTTCCTGTTACTTTGAAATTATAGAGAGAAGCATGTAGTCTGTCCAAAGGCCTTCTCATCAGGTAAGAAATATGTTTTTGAAAAATACATTTTAGGTATGTTGTGTGAATAGGAACACACAGCACGCCACAACAAGACCTTTGTGACTCCTAGCCCATTGCATTTTTAAGCCATTGAGCCATGTCCTTTTGTGACCAGAAGGAAGGGTTGCAAAGAAAGAGTATTGTAAACAAAAAAACAAAAAAAAGAATACTGTAGGTTATACATTTATTTTGAAAGAACTTGACAAGTTGTAGCATGTTTATCTTTAATTTGCAGGTTAGTGTATTAATTCATAAAGCAGCGGTATCTACTTGCTGGACTGAGAAGTCCTCAAATATAGCAGCTGACATCACCAAGTCCTGTATATTTTTTTATATAATAAAGTTTTAGTGCACAGTGTTTACCTGTAAATACAAGGAAATATCGAACACAATAAAAATAATGCAAAAACCTCCTTCCAGTATCCAAACCGCCATTCAACTTCAATAAATGGAAACCAATCAATGCAACATAAACAATCATAGGGCTGTTGGGAGGTTAGCTTGCCTCATGTCTGCAGATCTCTGATTGGACCTGCTTTTCCCCTCCTCACAGCACTCTTTCACCCAGTCAGGTAAGTGACCCTCCCCTATCTTACCTTCTCTACCTTGCTTTACTCTTCTGGAGCCTGATTCGCCTTCACACCCCAAGCATGTAGGTCATCCATTTGTTGAAAGAGCTATTGTATAATTATGATATGATTACACAAGCCTAGCTATTACGTTTGGTCTCCTGACACATGGCTATCTACAAAAAAGACTAAGCAAATCATTCAAAAAGGTACAGAAGATGGAACATGGAATAAAATATAAGAAAAATTGATTGACCATAAGTGCGGCATGTAAGTAGCTACATACACCTTGGGACTTGGTAGACCTGCAAGTTGCATATAATCAAGCCTTTGGGACCTGCATGATTTGCATAATATGCTGAAATTATAATCCAGAAGGAATGGAAACTATGGAAAAAGATTAAGAGGGCTATCTATGACTACCACTACACATAGGGTATTCCTGTTAGCCCCATATGTCTCTGCTAAGAACTTGTTTAACAGAGGTATATCTTGGTACGTTGAGAATAAGAAACTGGTTAACTAGAGTTGATAAGGGCATGGAAGAGGCTATTAAACATTATAATGAGACACTTGGTACACAATCTTTGTTGTTCTCACAATTTGTTGTCCATAGAATGTATGTATATATCAGATAGTATCTTCATAATATATATATAGCCCAAATAATAGTGTGACACTGGTTATTTTGCAATTTCCTTAAATTCTATAAGTCTCAAAAGCTGTACAAAGGTACAAAATAGAATGACAGTCTCAGCCTCCTCATCCTTTCTCCAGTTCACAGGTTTAAATATAACAGTTTTCATTCACTTAAATATGAGAAAAGGGAAACACATCATCCCCACAGTTGCCATGTAACCAGTTGTACATATAATGGTGTAACATCTCAACATGTTATAAACCTAAACATATATAGTACATTAATATTTGTGTACTCTCTAGTGGGCTGGAGGGGGAGGGGATCAAGCTTTTGTTTTCAGTACTTCCTCAAAATCCATACCAGACTCTTTCCAAGAGTCTGCAAAAAATATGAAGCCATCAAGGAAATCTAATGGAAATATAGTAGTAATTTGAAAATATCACTTTTTCTCTAATACAATCTGCAGGGCATGCCGCATAGCGAGGAGCAGTAAGCATGTGGCACCCCCTCCTGAACCATACCAAAGCCACATTCCCTCAACATGGGGAGGGTACCTTGCTAGGGGGACCTTTTCCCCATGTTTGTGAGGGCAAAGGCCTCTTCCCTTCATCTGGGAGAATAAAAGGGTCTGTAAGAGAAAACGTATCAGAATCAGAAAAACTCCTTTAAAATTTGGGGGCTCCCAGATATTTTTAGATACTGTTTGTTTGTCACTTTTTCCGTAGGATATATTGCAACAAAAGTTAAATTTTTGTACATAGTAAAAAATAAATACATTTCAGTTTGTCATTGATATTTGAATGCTGGCTGATATTTTTTATTAAAAGTAGCACCCTTGATTAGGGTCTGGGAAGTATTGGGGGGTCCCATGCAGATTTTTTGCAACAAAAAATCAAGCAATCCGGGCAATGTCATTTAGTAGCAAATGCTATTTTTTTTCTTGCTGTAGTATATCCTATAGCTCTATCACTTCACATTAAGGATTTTTTTATTTTTCTATTACTCTTTAAAGCAGCGGTTCTCAACCTGTGGGTCGCGACCCCGTCGGGGTTTGAATGACCGGCCGCCCGGGAGAGAAGCACTTTCTCCCGGAAAGGTTTACTCTGCTCAATCGAGCAGAGTAAACCTTTGCCTGCGATCGTTTTCTGACAACGGGAGCCACCGCAAGTCAGAAAAAAACGCCATAGGAATGCATAGCTAAATTCCTATTGGCTATTTCACTTTGCAATAGCCAATAGCAAACTAGATATTGCACCCTCCCTCTGCTGCTGCCAATAAGAAGAGGGGAACCTGCAGTTCTCCACCAGGTCCCCTTCTAGTCATTGACTGACGGCACAATAAGACTGCAACGGTTTAATAATCAATATGTCCTCTACAGCAGAGCTTACAATCTACATATGAAAGTAGGTTGTAATTAATATTAATAATAAAAATAAAAAAATGTTTGAGTTTTCCTTTGAATTAAGATTGCTATTATTTTTATTATTATTATTAATAATTACAACCCATTTTTATATTTAGATTTTATATGTAGATAATAAAAATAGTAATTTTTTTCAAAAATAATATTAAAAATAATAGTAATTTTTTTCCAAAAGAAAACATAAACCTTCTATTATTATCATTATTATTAATAATAAAAGCTGACACCCATGGCTTGTGTTATATGGTTTGCCATTTTAGCTGTTACAGCAGTGGTTCTCAAACTGTGGGTCGCTGTGTGATTTTTGCTGTGCTAGGTGAGAGTCCTCCTCAACCCTCTCCTAGCGCAGCAGTGTCAGTTCTCCCGCCACGCCACCAGATGTCGCTGCAGCAGCCGCGTCATCCCTAAATTTTACCGTTGGGGTCACCACAACTTGGCAAATGTTACCAAGGGGTCCCGGCCCTAGAGAGGTTGAGAACCACTGCTTTAAGGAGACATTAAAGTCACAATTTCCCCCCAATGCTGCTTTAAGGACTTAAATGATGCCTCTTGATCTGATCATCTTCTTCTTTCCAGTAGCTTTCAGGAGTCCCTCCAGGGCTGGTGCCGGTCTTTGATTCAGCGCTGGCTGCTGTGTCTTCCTGCCCCATGGTGTCTGTCCGCATGCATGCTCCCGGCTACGTGCATTGACTTACACTGTGACTCTCCTCTTCTCCCAGCTGAAGATCTCTACTGCGCATGCGACCATCCCATGATCTTTCATGGCCGCTCGAGAATCTTCAGATCTGCAGACGGGAACAAGCAGCGGAGAGCTGCCCTGTACTAAACTGGCTTCCTATACTCCCCATATGAGTAAGTGAGTATTTTGAAAAAGCTTAATTTTTGAATACTTTGGGGTATAAAATCAGGAAAGTGCTGCATAAAGATTTTGTATACTAAACTAACAGATAAACATCAATAACTACTATATAAGCTTTTATGCACCACATATCTTTCATGCTATTGTAAGATGACAAATGTTGAGAGTACACCATATAGCGGGTGATGCTGAATGCAGGATTGATCATTTGCAGGATATGGTATATAAATTTGCAGCAAGAGATTATCCCTCAGACCTAACTGACACTAAGGTATATTAGAAAGTAAGTCCAACAAAAAAGATAAGTTTTCAGAAAAGACTTAGACCTATAAACATTCAAGCACCCAGTATAACTCACACAGCAGACATATTTTTGAAATAGTTAAAAAGCACTGGTGGAAATTATCTGAAGCATATCCAAACATATTTAAATTCCAGCAGATGGTCATTCAAGCTTTTAAACACAATCGTTGTTTGTGAGATTGGTTGGTGAAATTGGAATTCTGTACACAAAAGGTGAAACAGAAACGGACAATCCTGGAACAAAAGAAGAGGAGTCTTCCCTGTTAAGGTGCATTCAGTGTTTTCTATTATCAAAAGTGGACATCTATAGACATCCATTCATGGGGACAAATTATTGCATTAAAAAACACTTACGTATCAGTTCTCCTTTGTTATTATTGTGATAGTTTGCCCTGGTATGATTTACCTGGGTAAGAGCATACAGAAAATCAAAAATAGGATCACACAACATAATTTTTCTATTAGCCAGAGACAACCACATTTACCAGTATCCTTGTACCTGACAGTCTTTTAAGATTTGTGGTGATAAGATGATGAGTTAAGATGCCACATATGCAAAGAGTGGGAGATTGGGTGCTTGCAAAAGAAAGAGGTATGGTTGATCCAAAAACATTTTGCATTATACCCACAGGGATTGAATATAGATTATGATGTCTATTTATTTATGTAAATCACTGGATAGCTGTTTGATGACAAACTAATTGTTTATATTCCAGATTTGAAGAAGCTCTCTAGAGAGTACAGGATTATGAATATATACAGCTTTTTGTTACCTAAAGTTGCTGTTACTGTGTTTAGGTTTATGATGGGTTAACATGCTATGTCATAATATATACAATATATACAACTGGTTACTTGGTAACCGTGGGGAGCATGTGTGTAACTGAGCAAATGAAAATGTTTACATTGTACATCTTTGCACTTGAGAAAGGGTCACCTACAATTGTTCTATTTTGTTCCTTGTGTAAGGCTTTTGTTAACCTTCAAAACAGGGACATCTATAATATAGAGCACTAAGCCCAGAAACCCTGATTTAATGTAAGAGTATATTACTTTTTATTCTGACTGAAGTCCTCAATTACATGTAAGTGAATTTAATATGATAACATATATTGGTGTTTTTTTAAACGTCACTGGATTTATTATTATTTGTACAATACGCTCAAAAGTTAATTAACATGAGGATGTTGTATTAATGTAGATCACATTTCTTTTAAATGAAATACAATAATATCAGATACACAGTAACTGAAAATATCAGCCTAATTATTTTAGAATGTTCTTTTGTGTCTCTCTTCTACCACTGCAGGAGACACCTTCACAAACACTACCTATCAACACTGCTGGGAATACGCAGATACAAATCAAAGCCCCATAGAGTGCTAGTATTCCAGTTTCCCTGCAGTGCACTAGGATAACAACAGATGCATCCAAAAATCATTCTTTTTCAGGCTTGACCTTCATTGAGAGACACCCTAATGCCTTGGGGGGGGACATTAGCAATTAGGTAAAATGCCTTGCTCATATTTATTGAACAGCTAAAGATTAATCTCTCTGCATGTCTGATGAGAAGCCAAGTAATTGTTTTGCCCACTTCAGATGCTTCTGTGTGCCTTTTCATTAATGTTTTATCATTCATTTTCTGGATGCACAGGCTTGGTAGGTGCTCTAAAATTGAAATAAAAGTGAAGTCAACTCTTTAGGCAAAGTAACATTTTAAATAGATTTGTAAGAGATATATTAAATATGCCATTGCCTACGGTATGTAATTTATGCATAGGAAAATATAATTTATCTTGTGTTGAAACGTTTATTTGCAATATGTGCAAAATGAATATCCTGAAGCCTTGAAATAGTGATATATAAGTAAATAACATTAGTTAAACAAACAAAAGGTTTTAAGAAAATATATATATATATATATATATATTAGTTCTTGGGTTAACCCTAGTTGACTTATTGACTTATTAAAGATTGAATGAAGGAAAGTGTAAGCAGACATACAAGAACTTGCTTAAATGTATTTCATGATATTTCCTTAATTTGTCTTTCTACTAGCCTCCTGTAATTCCCTTTAATGCAGTAAAGCTAGTCAAGCTTTATTGCATTACACAGTTCTGTGAATTTATAAATGGAACTTGATTCAAGGAAAACACTGAGGATCTGATTCTCCTCAACTATCCAAATCACTATCTTGGTCAAGCTGTATTGGCAACAGTGGTGACAAGAAATACATTTTATTGTGTCTAGCAAGGTTCCTGTTTTTTTTAAATGGCAGAACCTAATTAAATATGTTTGCACAGTTTAATCAGTTTAAAAATATGTATTTAGATGTTTGGCTACATTTGCACTTTCAAATGTAGCCAAACATGGGGGAAGTGTGCCGTGTAGGTGGATTGGGGGAAATGTATCAAAACTGGAGCAGATAGAATCTGGAGCACTTGCCCATGGCAACCAATCAGCTTATCTCTTTAATTGTTTTCAGTTAAGCTTTGAAAATGAAAGAGCGAAGTTGATTGGTTGCCATGCACAACTATTTTATATTCTGTCTGCTCCAGGTTTGATAAATTCCCCTCTGTGTGTATAAACCCAGTTGCTCAAATTGTAAGCTGTAACATGTTGATTTCAATAGTCATTGACAATATTTTTAGATCTATTTTCATGAAAAATGTCTGATTATCTTGCCATGTATGTCCATGTTCAGGCACATCCTTTTATAGGGTGACAATGCTGTGTTTCCCATTTGTGCCCCTATGGTTGGGATGTGTTAAAAAGTTAATTGAAGAAAAAGCATGTGAATGTTTTAACTCTAAGGTTTTAACCCCCCTCCATTTTTTATGTTAATGTCTTTTTTATCCCCTTTTATGTACCACAATGAACAGGAGATGTGTCCAATATTCCCATTTTTCTGTTCATTAATAGAGGATAGCAATTTACATGGCCTCCACAGAAGGTAAGTTCCACATGTGACATAAATAATATAAAATGGCAAACATTTTTATGACATATTTTTAATATCAGAAACAGGCTTACCTTAAATCAAATGGGTACTTACTCCTACTAAATAAACTGACTGGCACAAAAAAGGGAGATAAATATGGTTCGCGAATAAGTACACAGCTATTGTATTCTACAAAAAATATAATAGTTATTTCTATTAGCAGCAAGGTTGTAAAAAATGTACACTAAGGGCCTATTCACACTTGTCTGACTTGATGCTGCAAAAGCATTTGCTGCATTTGAATGCAAAAAAAATAAAAGGGAAAGGATGGATCTTTTCACACCTACAAGTGCATGTTACTATTCATGCTGCATGCACACAGAACAGTGGGAATCCAGCATTAAAGTTTCTTTACACTATCCAAGGTCTATCCAAGACCTAGGGGATAGTCTCACTTCTTTTTTAAAGCCATACTAATATAATAGGCACATTCTAAGTTCAATCGCCCTTTTTGCAAACTACAGTTTAGTGGTTTGTTATAAAATATACAGTATAAAACATAACTGATTTTTGATGCACCAGTTGTAGACACTGGACATGCTGCAACTGTAAAAAAAACAGAAACTTAATCAAAGTATACAGGATATGCGTAGTATGTCCTGTTCTTCTGCCACACTGTCGCTGACCCCTCACACTAGATGGCAATTCCAAACTGTCAAATGATAGATGGGAGTTGTTGTATAAATACCCAGATGTAGAAGCTGTTGCTGTCAAAAAACAGGCCATCTAACACTGTATTTATTAACACTGTTCAGACATGAGCTAGAGAGATACAAAGTAACATTGTTAACCCACGGTTCAGTTTACCTTTATAGAGATAAATCAGCACTTGACTTAAGTTGAATTCACCTGCCTAGCAGCTGTTATTCATGGACCAATCTCTCAGATCTCAATACTATTTCACTTTAACCTCTTCCTTACCTCTTTCTTTTCATTGTTGCACCTCCTTTCATACCTTCTATTCCTCATTCACTTTACTGTTTCATACTTCCTCTGCACAGCATGCATTCTCTACCATGGCTTCTCACAATTGTGGCTTCTCTTCTTAAACTGTATTTCCTTTACCCCCCCCCCACACATGCAAGTGTTTCCTCCAAGACACTGGGGCATGTTCGCTCATATAAAACATTCTATTCCCATGCTTTCTAGTACCAGTCCTCCCTTCTCATGTGCCCTCTGGAATGTCTGTAACAAACTCACTGCTGTCCATGATCTTCTTATCTCCAATTCGGTTAACATGCTAGCTGTTATGGAAATCTGGCTTCAGGAATCCGACTCTACCTCACCTGCTGACCTCTCCCATGGAGGTCTAAATTGGTCGCACTCACCCAGACCCAATGGACGGAAAGGAGGTGGAGTGGGAATCCTTCTATCACCACAATGCACTTTTCAAGTTCTGCCTTCACCTCCCTCTCTAGCCCTCTCCTCTTTTGAAACCCACTGTATTTGCCTATTCTCTCCAATTTCTCTGAGGAATGCTGTTATATATTGGCCACCTGGACCAATATCTCGCTTTCTGGATGACTTCTCAGCCTGGCTTCCCTACTTTCTCTCCTCTGAAATACCCACTATCATTCTTGGTGACTTTAACATCGCTAATAATATTAACACCCCAACCTCAGACCACAACCTTGTCAGTTTCACCCTCACCCTATCCCCAAACCTGAATCCACCTGCACGGCACTGTCACCCGGCAAAACCTTCGCCACCTCGACCCTTCTATTCTCTACTCTGCTACCGAGTACCTCTATGACAAAATCTCACCCCTGTTCTGCCCTGACCTGGCTATTCCTGCCTACAACAGTTCACTTTCATCCTCTCTGGACACTTTGGCTCCCCTCACGACACGCAGACTTCGACCACGTCCACTACAACCATGGCAAGCAAAAGAAACCAGACATCTGAAAAGACATAGCCGCGTTCTTTAACGACTGTGGCGAAAAACTAGGCAGTGTCTCAGTGTCTGCAACCCCTCTCTGTCAATCCCTCCACTGGCTTCCACTCGCCCGGAGGATACAATTCAAAATATTAACAACCACTTACAAAGCCATCCACAACTCTGCCCCCGGATATATCTCAAACCTTGTCTCAAAGTATCACCCTAACCATCCCCTCCGCTCTTCAAAAGACCTCCTGCTTTCCAGCTCCCTCGTCAACTCCTCCCATGCTCGCCTCCAAGACTTCACTAGAGTCTCTCCCATCCTCTGGAACTCTCTACCCCTACCGGTCCGTCTATCTCCCACACTGACTGCCTTTAGGCGATCCCTTAAGACTCTTAAGGGATCCCAAAAGATCTCTTCAGGGAAGACTTTCCCACCGCAACCTAACCCCTGAAATATCAATTTCTTTAAGAATTCATCCCAACACATCCACCTCCTCATGTATCACTTGCCCCTCCCTTTAGATTGTAAGCCCTCACGGGCAGGGCCCTCCTTACCATCTTGTCTTGAATTGTATTGTAATTGTAATGTCTTCTTTATATTGTGAAGCGCTGCACAAACTGTTGGTGCTATATAAATCCTGTATAATAATAATAATAATAATAATAATAATAGTAATAAAAGCAATCTGACAAGTGAATAAAATATTTTTTTTCAAAATAAATTTGCTCCTATTTAATCGCTTATTAACCCTTAGCTTATCCTAATCTGCCCTAATTAACTCCTTCCTTCCCTTTTCCATTAACTATTATTTTCCTATTGATTTAACCCCTTTGTGACGGGAGACGTACACTGTACGTCCCGCCAAAAAGGACCAAATGACTCGTCGCGTACACTGTACGTGACAAGTTATTTGCTGCATTAGAGGGCTGGTAACCACTGAGCAGTTACCATTCATTAATGGATGCCTCAGTATAGAGGCAATCATTAATGAAAGGGTTAACCTTTTTCAGACACCCGATACCTTAATATCGGGTGTCGGAGAGTCAAAGCAGAGTGGGCAAACATGCCGGCAAAAGCCGGCATTCTGACAGCTCTTATAGATCTAGAGATATCTCTCTCGGATCGTATACCGGCTTTTTTTTTCCTTTCACTTTCAGGAATAGATACATAATGTATCTATTCCTGAAAGAAGAATGTTTAAGTTTTCTGATCGTTGTTGGAACATTCAAGAAAACCTTTAGTGACAGCTGAATCCTGAACTGCAGCAGGATCAGTGTCACTAACTTATTATTGGCTGTTCTGAAGTTTGAAACAGCCTAATAATAACCAAAAAATTATTAATTTATCAAGCAGTAATAGTGAGATTAATTCACAATGACTGCTTGATATAATTAAATAAATAAAATAAAAATTTTAAAAGTTTTAAAAAAATAGTAAAAAGTGTAAAAAAATGAAAATAGTGAAAAGTGTAAAGAAAAAAAAAGTGTAAAAAAATAAAAAATAAAGGACAAATAAATGAATGTATTTATTGCATTTTTTTAGCTGTGCTGGTTTTGTAAAAAATACTACAAACTAAAACTGTGATGGGTGGGTTTTTTTAACGTTTCTTCCTTTTTTTATATTTTATTTGTCCTAAGTGAAGCGTTAGACACACATATGTGATATAAATATGTAGCCCTATCTGTCCTCTAAAAAACAATATATAATATGTGTGGGTGCACTTTGTAACAAAGTATATTACTGACGTGGAAGAATCGCACAGCAAAAAATGTCAAAAGTGTGTCAGTCATTTAAGAACAGAAACTAAAAACAAGCTCAGTCATGAAGGGGTTAAAAAAATCTGACTATTAACCTCTTGCTGACCGGGGTGTTTATACCCCCTTCCTGTCCAGGCCATTTTTCAGTAATCAGCGCTGCAGTACTTTGACTGACATTTATTCCGTTATGCAACGCTGTACTGAAATACATTATATTTTTTGGGGGACAGATAGAGCTTTCTTTTGGTGGTATTTAATCACCACTGCGGGGTTTTTTTTAACTATATAATGAAAAAAGTACCGAAAATTTCGAAAAAAAACCTGTTCTCCCTACGTTATGTTATAAAACATTTATTATTACCCAATTTTTTGGTCAAATATAAAAGATGGGGTCACGTTTGGTAAATAGACACCAAACATGTCAAGCTTTAAAATTGCGTGCATCCGCTAAATCACAAAAAAACTACCATACCCAAAATTTACCATAGCTGACGCTTTAAAAGCTTTTACCGCTCATCAGTTTAGTGTTATCAGTGATTAATGGCCCTAGAATTATTGCTCGATATTGGAGATATGTAACATGTGTGGCGCAATGGATGTAATCGTCGTTTTCGCACGTAGGCGGACGCGACGCATGTTTGCGTGTGCATGTGGGGGCGGGGGACCTTAATTATTTTACATATTTTTAATGCTTTGATATGTGACTTTTAATTTTTTTATTTTTTTGTATCTTAATTTTTTTTAAACCTTTTTTTTCACTTAACTTTATTAAGTTATTGGCTATGTGATAGCCAATTTGCAGTGACAGGTCCTCTTTATGGAGACATCAGGGGTCTTTAAGACCCCTAATGTCATCTAGGGACCCCCAGAGAAGCTGATGAAGCAGAGACCTGCTTCACCAGCTTCTCTCCGGTTTCTGTACCGGAGAGTGACAGAGGAATGCGGAAGTGATGTAATACACATCACTGCCTGCATTCCAAAGAGGAGGAGGAGATCAAAGCGGATCAAAGCGGCTGCGATGGAGGGGGGGCGCACATCCCACGCATATTACAAGCGATCGGGCGTCTCTACAGACGCCTGAACACTTGTATGTAAACAGCAATCGCCGGCTGTTTATATTCAAAGCCAATTTCAAAGCCGATTTTGGCGGCGGGCACGAGCGGGGTGGGATGGGATGTTTAAATACGCCCACACACATTCAAGAAGCCGCTGTCCAGCCATTTAATTACAATGGCCGGACAGCAGGTGGTTAATATTTAATTTGTTTTCATTTTTATATTTTTTTTAATGAAATGTGTGACTGAGCTTTTTTGAGTTTCTGTTCCTTATTGACTGAAGCACTTTTTACATTTTTGATGTGTGATTCTTTCACAGCAGTAATATACTTTCTTATACTTTCTTACTAAGTGCACTCACACATATTATATATTGTTTTTTAGAGGACAGATAGGGCTATCTATTTAGATCACATGTGTGTGCCTAAAGCCTCACTTAGGATGAATAAAACATTAAAAAATTAGGAGAAAAATAGCACAGCTAAAAAAAGCATTAACATAAATGTATTTATGTGTCCTTTATTTAGAAACACCTCACATTCCTAGGGTTTCAGACTTTTTTTTTACTTCTCGGCCAAAAACGAACTTTTTATTTTTTTCACTAAAGGCTAATAGTGGTCACCAGGTTAGACAGGTAGAATACAATGTCACTGTCACTAAATGTAACTAACTGTCACACTTAGTGATAGCGACATACATTGCCATCATGAGGGGGTTACATTTAAAAAATTAAACCCTTAGGGTGAAAAACAAATCTGCAGTTCATATTATAATAATTATAGTATAAAAATATATTTATATATAATTTTTATTTTTTTGCTTCATAGAAACTTGTAGCAATAAAAAGCTAGTACACAGGCTCTGTACGGAGCTGTCAAAACAGATCATGATCTGTACAGAGCTGTTAAAACTGTGATAGGAGAGCGGTGTGAACCACTCAGTTATCACTGTCAGATACTTGATCACTGACAGCGATCAGGTATCTGTAAAGGCTTAATTCTTACATTAAAGGAGAACTATGGGATTAAGGCTGTTCCCCATAGTTCTCCTTAGGGTAATGGGAGGACACAAACTAGCATCCTCCCGTCACCCTAAGTTCAGTATAGCTGTAGCTCGCGGTATACTGAGACGCCGCAGCTGAAGCGGATCCTGACAATTATGTCTGGATCTGCCCAGCTGCGTGAGTGACTATCTAGAGGCAGAGCCAGCTGTACCCCCTCCCCATCCGTTCCGCCAATCAGCGCTGGCGGATCGGAGCGGGGAGGGGGGAATCCAGCCCCTCCCCTGTCACGGCAGAGAGCTGTGACAGGATCGAGAGGTGAGCGAACGCCGGTATGTGTTCGCTCACTTCCCAATCTACTGAGCCGACATGTGACAGTCTCATTGTCACAGGTCGGCTAGAACTATGAGGTGAGTGAAAAGCACTCACCTCATAGTTCTCCTTTAATGGTTGCCTCAATACTGAGGCATCCATAAATTAATGATAACCGCTGATTCCCAGTGGTCACCGGCTTTTGACAGCTTCAAATACCTGATCACGTACAATGTACGTGATCAGTCATTTGGGCACTTCATGATGGGGACGTACAGTGTACGTTTCCAGTCATGAAGTGGTTAAATAGTGTGAAGAAACTTTAAGTTTATAATATGTTAGAACCTCCCTGCTTATATAAATAAATAATATTTTTTTAAATACAATTCAAATAACCACAATGTACTTGTCCACATAATGTCTTTGGAAACACAATGAAGGGAATGTATCAAAACCTGAAGCAAACAAAATCAGGAGCAATGGTGCATGCCAACCAACAAATCTTAACTTAACAAAATTAAGAGAGAAGCTGATTGGTTGCCCTGTGCAACTGCTCCAGATTTTGTCTGCTCCAGTTTTGATAAATCCCCCCTATGAGTTCTGTGGGAAGTCAGGATATAAATGTCCGTCTAAGTTAGGACAAGAGCTCTGTTGAGTTACGACCTGAAAGTGATGGATTGGAGGAAGTTGGATGTAAATGGACACATGTCTGATTACATCCAACTGCCCATAGACCTAACATGGATCCATTTAGTTCAGTTATTTTTCTACACAAAAGTGACACCTGTTCCATACTGCTCCGATCATCAGGGGGTCTGTGCACTGTGTGTGAAAGGGGCATAAAACATGCAGTGAAGGTACACTCCCAAAATCACAATCAAATTGACTCAGCCCCTCTGTGACCAATTTTTTTATAAAGATGGTACATCATGAGCTACATAGAGCTGGTGTATATATACCATTCAAAAACAACTTGCAATATGAAGACCTGGACATCTGAGCAATTACATACCATAATTTGGTCTAGACTGGTGGATATGGGTTATAAAAGGCAAAGGATGTCCTTATACCATAACATTTGATTC
This sequence comes from Nanorana parkeri, assembly GCF_000935625.1. Taxonomy (NCBI): domain Eukaryota; kingdom Metazoa; phylum Chordata; class Amphibia; order Anura; family Dicroglossidae; genus Nanorana; species Nanorana parkeri. Next base: position 762,186 of record NW_017306339.1, read on the forward strand.
CAAGTGTTAGGCTGGGCACACACCTTACAACCATCGCAAGACTTTTGTCTTGCGATGGTTGTAAGGTAATTTAAAAAATGTACGATCTGCCTATCTTGGACAGGCAGATCGTACTTGCGATGATCGCAAGCCGCGCCCCCTGAGGGGCGGGCTTCCGATGACCGCAATGCCGAACGTGCAGTTTGCGCTTGCGCACACCGGCCCGTCCAGCTTTTATCTTACGAATATGCTACACACCCGCCGAGCATCGTTCCTAAGATAAAAGTTGTGCGACCTTACAGTAGTAGAGGTCGCACGGCTTCCACACACCTTACTATAATTGTACGATCGCGGGATTTCCCGCGATTATCGTACGATTATTATTATTATTACATAGTATTTATATAGCGCCAACAGTTTGTGCAGTGCTTTACAATATAAGGAAGACATTACAATTACAATATAATTCAAGACAAGATGGTAAGGAGGACATCGCAAGGTGTGTGGGCATCTTTAAGCATGGTGGGAGTTTCATATTGGTACATGTAGCTCTCCCATAGTAGTAATTAGATCTTTTGATTGCTTTTCATGATCATAAAGGACTGATACACCATAAGCAGAAAACACAGCTTCTTTGTGATGTTTTCATATTTCACAATGATAATGCTCCCTAAAGCACTGTTGAATACATTTAAAAGTTGTTTCATGCAAACAAAGATGAAGTTCATGGCCTCTCCATAGATTAGATCTAAATATTGCTATGTCATAAATGGGGAAACGCATTCTAAAAAGAAAAAAAATATTCTAATTGTGAAAGGAATCTTTTTTCTCTCGTTTTTGCAGGTATAGAGCTATAAGGGAAGGGAGAGCATGCAACAATGGCTACCTTTCAATACCAAATGTGGCTTCTCCAGGCAGTTGTAGATAGGTTATGGCTAGGGATGAGCTTGGGGGGCCACTAACATGGATTTGCAGCAGATCAGCGGGTGTTGAAATGCATTGTCTTAGCAAACTATATCCATAATGAACTGCCTGCCTTGGCTTAGAAGGGCCACCAAGGGGGCTATTGGGTAAGCCAGCCCTCTCACTATAATAGGTGAGGTCACAGCAGGTCATGACAGCCATGATGATAATTTGTTTTAGCTGTGTTTTAGCTGTGTTAAGGATAGGATAGAGAATGCTGATGACAAACTGTGTAGAGAGAGATTAGTGTAGGACTGGTAGGTACTTGCAGGTGTGTTAAAAAAAAGATGTAAACCTTTAGAGTATGTCATGTAGGTAGCAAAAAACTATGAAGGGAATTTATCAAAACTGAAGCAGACAAAATCTAGAGCAGCTGTGCATGGCAACCAATCCGCCTCTCTTTTATTTTTAAATCTTAACTGAACAAATTGAAGAGAGAAGCTGATTGGTTTCCATGAACAGCTGCTCTAGATTTTGTCTCTTCTAGTTTTGATAAATTCCCCCAATCCATCTTACAGATTTGGGAAGTTACCTTTATTCATCCTTTGTTACATCTTAATACAGCTGATGTCCTGCAGCCTCACTACAACCTGTACCTGTCCGCATGCAGTACAATGACAATAGACTGCATGTATTTTTACACAGTAAATATTTCATAATTGTTTATGGCTAAAATTGCTTTTTCATCTTTTTAAATAGTGACAACAGTGAAATATACCTGGGCAATGTGCATTAGCACAGAAGCTTATAGTTTCTTTTGGGAGAGAATACAACAGTGTGATTTAAAGGCAGGAGCTTGTGAAAAACAATGACATTGTGTTTTGTCAACCCATAACACAAAGTGCCCAAACAAGGACCTTTATATTACTATCACAAGTTATTTTAATGAAAGACAGTGATTAATGATTCTAACCATGTTAAAGCTTATGTGAGATTTTAGTTGTTGGGTTTGCTTCTACATTGACAAACTGTGCTTACGTTCTTTGAATTGCAGTGCTGGGGTACATTTCCTTATGTGCTCTACCTGGGTGCACAGATCTGTACACCCAAAAATCCTTTTTAAGTGTCAATATCTGTCTGGAACTGCTGATTGATAGCTAGTTCTTAAAATTATCAATACCTTAGCTACTTTTTTTATTTACTTTTCTTTTTTTTTTTTTAAATTATAACTTTTAGCCTGGGGTGATTTTATTGCATCAGTCAGTTGCTGCTGACAGTCCATTTAGGAGCTGACTTTTATTTTGCAGCACATCACTGCTGTATCCCCATTTATTATTATTTTTAAATTACAGCTAAAGCTCTTAGATCAGGTTTAATAAAAATTGGTCAGCACCAGACAGGACTATATGTAAATGTGACCTGCTAGAACAGGCTAAATGTGGAGACACAAACAAGTCAGGTGTTTTGCTATCATAGAAATTCAAGTGCATCATCTCAGAGACACTCAGTGGCCACACTGGAGAGGGAAAAGGCTTAAACACAAGGCAGGTGTTTTGTTACAATGATAATAGAAGTGTAGTATCCCAAAAACACTTCAGCAAAAAATTACCAGCATAGTGGTAGTTTGTGAGCAGATTGAAGACAGAAAAGGTTTGGGCACAAGGCAGGTGTTTTGTTATAGTGAAAATAGAAGTGTACTGTACACAAAACACTTTGACTACTGACCAAGGTGGTAGTTTAATGTATCCAGATAGAATATTCCACACTATGTTGACAAAAGCAAGATAAGTGTGTCTTCTACAATAAAAAATGCAGTTTAGTAAATTAAATACACTTGTGAAAAAAGAAGAAGTGGGACAGTACACAGCTCTATCCTAAAACCTTTATGAGTGCAAGCAGTTTTGTGAATACCATCTCAGGGTATTTAGACAAATAAAAAAAACAACTACAGTGCTATGAGTTATTAATAAATATGCAATGATGTGAAAACATCATATCACTTAAACAAATTAACATCAAAAGAGATAATATGATATATAAGTAGTCTTCCTACACTGATCGAGTAAAGTATCGTTTTGTGCAAATTTTCACAAGCAGTGCCAAAACCAAAGTGCTCTTCACCTCCACACTTCTATATGAAAGACACACTCACCACATGCAAAAGACCCATTAAAATTAAGAAGATCTTAAGCGCTTGATGAAAAGGTTGTTTTTTGATAAAGGGACACTTTTCTTTACATAGGACCCTTAGGATGAAGCCGTAGGCAAAACACTCCTTAACACACCTCACCAGCCCAACATTAAGAGACAAGGAAAAAGGGATGCATACATAGCATAACAATATCTTTATTACATTTAAACCGCATAAAAACATTTCCCATATATCTTTCTGTGCTATGTCCCACAATAAGAAATGCACAGTGTAGCATTGTGGAGCTAGTGATACACCACTGGTTGCTTTCAACTCTTTTGTGTGTGTAGCCCTGCCCTACTAAGGGACAAAGAGGATATAGCATCTCCTATCACATTAATAGGTGCATAACCCTCTCTAGAGGGGAAAAAAAGGGCAATTGAATCCTGTTATTGGACCCCTAACCCCCTCTAGAGGACAAAAAGGATATTGCATCTTTTGTCACATTCATAGACTTCTATCCCCATCTAGAGGACAAAAAGGATAATTGCACCTCCTAACACACTATTCATTGTTAAATAATACTGTTAAACAGTTAAGATTGATATCTATGTTCAACCCTCCTGGGTATAATGTATAAATGTTCATAAATCCATTTAGTTTATTTTTTAGATATTTCCTTCTTCATATCCAAACCTCTCCAATGCCTATAAACTCTATCAAAAACCAAGGGGTATTCACTAAGCTGCCAAAGGATATAGCCATAGCTGTGGCTGATCCTTTGGCTAGCTTCGGCCCCAGGACCCCTTTGGTTCAGTAGAACCGAAGGGCTGCTGTACAGGCTATTCATTATAGCCCGTACAGCTCTCGAAGTCAGCCGAGTGGCTCAGTTGAGCCGAAGGCATAAGCCTCGGTGCGACTGAGCCGAGGTGAAAGCCGAAGCTGGCCATTGGCAGGCCGACTGCCTGCTTCTGACAGCTGGGCGGAGCCAGCCGTCATCTCACGGCTGGCTCCGGCCACTTTCAGAGAGATCAGCGTCCCTGGTTACCAGGTAACCAGGAACGCTGTTATTACACACTGAGAGTGGCCTCTCCGTGTTCTCAGTGTGTAATGAACTATGGCGTTCCTGGTTACCTGGTAACCAGGAACGCCATCTGTCATTCCTCCCACAGAAGCTCTGGGAGTCTAATAGGCTTCTGGCTGCCCGGGAGAGAAACACTATCTCCCATAAAGGTTTACTCTGCTCGATCAAGCAGAGTAAACCTTTCCCTGCTCATTTTTTCCCCCGAAGAAATCGGAGACAGAAATAAATCACCATAGGAATGCAGATTTCAATGTGCAATAGCCAATAGCAAACTAGCTATTGCACCCTACCACTGCTGCTGTCAATCAGCAGAGGGGGACCTGCAGTTCTCCATCAGGTCCCCCTCTGGTGAAGCTAGCTATGCATTCCTATGGTGTGTTTGGGTTTTTTTTAATTTATTTTTTTGATGGCAGCAGAAGCGCCGGGCAATAGAAAACAGTTGGGCAGAGCTAGCTGTCACTGCTGGCTCCGCACAATCATTTTTTAATCTTTTTTTCTACTTTTTTAACTATTCTCTATTCTGCTCAGTCCCACAGAGGGACCGAGCAGAACAGCCGAGCCGAATGCTGCTCAGCGGCATTTGGCTATTTACTCACTGCTGTTCGGCATCTATGAGAATAGACCGAACAGCAGCGAGTAGCCTGATGTTGGATCGGCTGAGTCGAACTCCTTCTGTACTTCAGGTCGGCCGAACATGCAGAGCATGTTCGGCCGACCCGAAGCACACACAAAGCCACCCGATGTACGGCTGATTTCAGCGCGATATACGGCTGGAATGAGCCGTACCAGCCTGAAGTGAGTAGCCAAACAGCATTTGGCTCACTTTGCTTGGGGTCGGTTTGTCGCTCGGCTGCCTATGGCAGCTTAGTGAATAGACCCCCAAGTCCAAAGGGAACAATAGCTGGGCATGACCACCAGATATGTAGCATGGTACCTTCTAGTGCACCACAAGAAATGTGTGAAATATCTTATGTAGGACCAAGGGGCATTTATGCCATCATGTCAGAATTGTATAGATTTTCTCCTGAGCAGCAGAAGATCTATTGAATTTATGAGTGACACGAAAGGCCTTGTCAAAGTCCTGTGGGAACAGGGTAGTTTGCAGTTCCTCTCCCAGACAGCTATGTAGTGTGGCCAAGAGATGGGACTAGGCTTCATCAAAAGGTTGTAGAGTAGGGAAATAGTGTGGGTGGGAGAAATTCAGAAGGAGTAGAGTGCCTGTCCAGAGAAGCAGTGTTATTTCTGGAATTGTAAATACCCTATATAAGGGAGCCAAGTCTTGAAGGGGGATTGATGAACTGAATAAATGTCTGTCATTGGCTTCAGGGTACCATCACAATGTGCCTAATGAAAATTAGATTGTTTACCCAGATTGTTTACCCCGATGGTAAGAATGGCAAATCAAGCAGGCTTGATAAAAGAAAGAACTTAGAATGTTCACAGACACAGTTTGGAAAAAGTAAATATATCTTGGAAGAATTTCCATTTTGAATTTAGCTGCCCAAACAAACCATGAATGGAAAATCTGGTGGTGGTGTAAGGAATTGTAAAGAGAAGAGTAATAGTATTGAAAAGCTGTGGTAATGCAGTCAGACTGATGTTCTAGGGTTGCTTGAGAAGTATCTTAGGAATATATAGGTTGTGGCCTGTTTAGATTTTATAGAGTGGGCAAGAGATCCACTACATCTATCACCATATTCAAAACCAGTATTATTTTTAAAATAGTTAAGCTCTAGGAGTTGGCGTAGCTTGGTTAAGATGGTGAATTAAGTATAGGTAAATAGACATATCCCCTATTGCCTTGTGTTTAAGTTCCAAAGAATGTTTAGTAGAATACAGAATCTGGATTTGCAAGTAAACAGGGTGATGGTCTGACCACATTTGAGTGCCTATGTGAGAAGAGAGTTGCCATGTAAAAAGATGATGTGAAACTAAGAAAAAATATATATCCTGCTGTATTGAGTGCTGAGTGATGAGTAATCTATGCTGAGTGATGAGGGTGTAATACCTTTCAGACAGATGCAATATATGTCATACGTCAACAAGCTGGCTATGGTGAAAGTGCCTCTGCAATTTATTTGGAGAGGAGAGTGGTAGGTGAGATTTTCTAGTAGAGGAATTGAGGTGGATGTCCGGAACAAACTTTAAGTCACCTCCCACTAGAAGAAGCTCTGACACACAAAGTATTCCAACTTATCCAAGAGAAGGCTGAGTGAAGTAGATTGGTTAAGGTTCGGTAAATAAAAATGAAAGTCAATGGATCCTCTTTTCTTGACTTTATGGAGAATGGCTTTGATTTTATAGATGTGTACCCAGCAAATCACATTTCTAGGAGTCATGGATTCTGGTCTCCTGTAGCCTGGGGTACAATAAAATTGATCATTATCCTCAGCAACCACATGTCCACCAGCATATTAAAAATCACTTTAACAGTATGTTTCAGATCAGGTTCACTCTCCTTCCTCTGGGAGCAAGATTATTCTGGTGTCAGGTGTTCAGTCTTCAGGGTCTGATGCCATAATTTCCTCATGACCTGCATGTCACAGGCCCAGACTGTGGTCGAAAAAAGCTCCTATGTTGTTGCATTGAGGCTGCAACATGGGATGTTTAGATATCTAGAGTTTTTTCTTGGAGCTACAGGTTATGATGTGCAATAAAAAGAGTAAGTGAGGCGCTGTCTAGTAGAGCAGTCGGATGAAGGTGTGAAAGCTAAAAGCTCATGGCCATCAGCAAACTTCTTCCCCTATCTTCTAGACTTTGAATGCCTCTTATGATCTCAGCAGATTGTCCTCTATTTCTTACTTTTAAATTACATATCACACAATAGGTTAAAAAAATTGTTTTATTAGTTATAGTTGCAGGACATGGGTTAGTCAAAACATTTTTTCTTAATGTTCAATTTGCGAACGGATTTCTGAAGATCAATATAGTTTTCAAATGTTTTAAGTGTCTTCACTGGGACCAACTTCAAACCCATAGTTTTTTCTCTAGTTCAAACCGCATGACTAAGATTAGAAATCCTTTCCCCTTTTTGTTCTAGATGGCAGCTAATGCTCACCGGAGCTGCACTGTATATTCACAGTACAATATTAGTGGCTGTAATCTCTGAAAAAATACACACTAATATTTATTTCAAGATAATCCTTACCTTATCTCTTCATTTTTTATTGCAGCCTAACATACTGTGCAGCTACTGAACAATATTTGTGGATATTGTTTCTCTAATATTACACTCTCACATTTATTTCAAGATAAAGCTTGTCTCATCTCTTCCTCTTATATTGTAGCGTGACCAAGCTGCCATCCACTGTACAAAAAAATGGATATTGTCTCTCAGATAATACACTCAGTTTTTATTGCAATAAAAACCTGCCTTGTATCTTTCTATTTGCTGCAAATTCAATTTATATATTTCTACTTGGAAACTCCACATCCAAGTAATATATAGGGGTCTATTCACTAAGCTGCCGTAGGCAGCCGAGTGACTAACGGACCCGAATCGAAGTGAGCCGAACGCTGTTCAGCTATTCACTTCAGGCTGGTACGGCTGATTCCAGCCATGAATCGGTTTAAATCAGCCATACATCGGGTGGCTTCGGCTAGCTTCGGGTCAGCGGAACATGCTCAGCATGTTCGGCTGATCCGAAGTGCAGAGAGAGTTCAACTCAGCCGATCCAACAATCTATACAATTCTGACATGATGGCATAAATGCCCCTCGGTCCTACATAAGATATTTCACACAGTACTTGTGGTGCACTAGAAGGTACCATGCTACATATCTGGTGGTCATGCCCAGCTATTGTTCCCTTTGGACTTGGGGGCCTATTCACTAAGCTGTTGTAGGCAGCCGAGTGACTAACCGACCCGAAGTGAAGTGAGCCGAGCGCTGTTCGGCTATTCACTTCAGGCTGGTATGGCTGATTCCAGCCGTGAATCGGTTTAAATCAGCCGTACATCAGGTGGCTTCGGCCGACCCGAAGTGCAGAAGGAGTTCAACTCAGCTGATCCAACATCTGGATCGACTAAGCCGAACCTGCAGCAGGCTACTTGCTGCTGTTCAGCCTATTCTCATAGAAGCCGAACAGCAGTGAGTGAATAGCCGAATGTCGCGAAGCAGCATTCGGCTCGGCTGTTCTGCTCAGTACCTCTGTGGTACCGAGCAGAATAGAAAAACAGTTTTAAAAGTAGTAAAAAATAAAATAGAAAACGATTGGGCGGAGCAAGCACTGACAGCTAGCTCCACCCAACTGTTTTCTATTGGGCAGGCAGTTCTGCTGCCGTCAAAAAAAAAGAAACTCTCCCGACAAAAGTTTTACTCTGCTTGATCGAGCAGAGTAAACCTTTCCCTCCTCTGGTGTCTTTTTTTTTTTTTGCTTCTGACATCTGAGCCGTTGGCTGCCATCAGAACAAAAAAATAAATAAGCAGAAAGTAACTCTCTCCCGGGCAGCCGGGAGAGTTGGACTAGCTGGAGATCAGTGTCCCTGGTTATCTGGTAACCAGGGACGCTGATCTGCCTGAGCAAGTGGCTAGAGCCAGACGTGAGATAACGACTGGCTCCGCCCAGCTTCGGCTTTCACCTCAGCTCAGTCGAGCCGAAGCATATGCCGACATCTGGAGCTGTACAGGCTATAGTGAATAGCCCTACAGCAGCCCTTCGGTTCTACTGAACCGAAGCGGTCCTGGGGCCGAAGCCAGCCGAAGGATGAGCCGAAGCTACAGCTAGATCCTTCAGCAGCTTAGTGAATAGACCCCATAGTATATTATGCATATACCCCAGGGTCCAAAGGTAATGTTTACATATCTTACAAGGCATACATGAATACAAAAGCGATCATGCACAAAGCAAGATACAAAGAATATAGTCCTCGTGCAAAGGGCTGACCACATACTACATTTACTAGAATAGCAATACAAGACAAGACACAGCGAGCGCCTCCATCGCATAAAAACTTTTTAATAAACGAATAAAAAAATGGTATAGAGGTACTCACAAAGGATTAATAAAAACAGGCATAAAAGGGTCAGAAGGATATGCACCTTTCGTTCTGACCCTTTTATGCCTGTTTTTATTCGTCCTTTGTGAGTACCTTTATACCATTTTTGTATTTGTTTATTAAAAAGTTTTTATGCAATGGAGGTGCTCTCTGTGTCTTGTCTTGCAGTGCTGAGGTTGTTCTGAACCTGGTGAGAGCCGCGCCGTTATCGCCCTGCACTCCTGAACATCATTGATTAATACTCTCTTGAACCAAAATCTGCTGGCGCTGTGTTTGATTCTGTCTGCTAGAATAGCAATAGCAATACAATTCTACCTTTAAAACCAATGACACTTAATATGCAAGAATCAAAACTTTAACTATTTTGAAATTGTTTTAAATAGCCTACAAAATATATCCCAGAATACCACTAACAATCTCAAGCAAAAGCTATTTCTATGAGATTTCCCATTTAGTGATGGCTTGGTTTATTTCAAAGAAGAAACACCGTGTCAAAATGAATCACCATATTGATTTTTCATATGAAATAATGATTTATATACCCAAAAGTGTGGAAATAGATAACAAAATAACACATCAATTTCAGAAGGTTTCAAACATAAAGCCTTGTTATACAACTCTATCCTTCTTATACAAGTGCTCAATGTCCCAGTGTTTTTATGTATTTGAAAGTATTTATTTTTTCCAAGATTTGTATAAAAGACCATTTTTTATCTTGTCAACAGTGTGCTCATACAAATAAATAATTCTGGGTTTGTTATACTCTCCATTTTGAACAAAGTTCATCTCTAAATGATATTAAGTTCTACATAGGGATAATATTTGTTCATATATTTGTTTAATTTATCACTGTTTAGATTTCTATCAAACATTATAAATATTATAGTTTAACATGAGACAGAAACCACTAGAGCAAATAAGTACTGCATATAGAAAAAAAATAGCAGGTGCCTAATACATTATATATTGTATTATTTATAGAATTAATAATGATATATACCATAGTGTTTTATATTGATATATTTGAATTAATGTGTTAAACGAAAAAAGTATTTTAAACTGGTGAATATGAAATACTATATTACATTTAATATTTTTAACAAGTTTGAGATCTGAAAAACAATCTGTTATTATCTTAGCAGGAACACCCTGTGAAGTCTTGTCTATACTCCTTCCTTCTTGCCTGATTTGCCCCCTCAATTACTATTTTGGAGAAGACTATAATGGTGCCCATACACTGCTCGATTCTCGTACGAGAATCGCAGGAAATCCCGCGATCGTACGAGAATCGAGCAGTGTGAACGGAGACGTGCGACCGTTTCTACTGTACGGTCGCACGTCTTCCGTCGAACCAGCATGTTCGAAAACCAGCCGGGAATCGTACGCTTCTCGGCTGGTTAGAACAGTGCTCGGAAGACAAATGCCGAACGGGCCTGGTGTGCGCACGCGCACACTGCCCGTTCAGCATTGCGGTCATCGGAAGCCCGCCCCTCAGGGGGGCGGGCTTGCGATGATCGAGAGTGCGATCTGCCTGTCCAAGATAGTCAGATCGTAAGTTTTTTTAATCCCTGTACAACCATCGCAAGACTGAGGTCTTGCGATGGTTGTACAGTGTATGGCCACCTTTAGAGAGAAGAAAAAGAACAAGGTGCTCTATGCGATGTGTATTAAGATGTCTGTTGAGTCATGGCCCTAGTAATTTACTCTCAGGGATTCAAGTATTCTGTGCAAACCATTCCAAAGTTATGTATAATATACTTTAATCGACAGCACCTGATAAAAACTTGATTTTTATTTCATATGGACTTTTCTAAATTTATCTTGATCTATGATTTTTTATTTATGCAGTAGGCTATGCTTTGTAATATGGTTGCTGTATTTACAACCATGACCGCTTTTGTTTCCATGTAATAGATTATGGTGTATTACATTTGGTTCAAATTGTTAATATGGTTACTTAAGTAATTTCTGGCCTCCTTGCATTTATATTTTTATTGTCACTACTTCAAATCTAAGCATGTTTCTCAGTCGATGAAGATTTTTGACACATACAATAAATACTTTGAAGTGCTGCAAATATGGCCATTTATTTACTGTACGTATGCAGATGTGGACACATTTGCTGGTGCATGTCAGCTAACTGAAACGATGCTCCTGAAAAGTAATAACAAAAAAAGCAATTGGCCCATGTATACCTGTATGCATGAGGTAAGTTATACAGTGAGGCCAGGTTTACACCAGGGCATAGTGGGGATGCGAGTCGCAGGAATGCTTGTTCCCACACGTTTTGGGACGGGTTCCCATTGATCCCCATTGGGTCCCTGGATGTGCTCCAAATGCATAACAGTAGTACATGTTGCAAATTTGGTTACATCATTTTATATTATATGAGGTTGAAAAAAGACACAAGTCTATCGAGTTCAACCTTTGTGTGCGCGTATATGTGTGTGTGTATATGAGTCTGTGTGTGTTCCAGTCATTTAGAGTACCTGTACCCTTGTATGTTATGGTCTCTGAGGAAGTGCCTACATTATTTTTGAATGATTCAATACTCTCTGTTGATACCACTGCTTGTGGAAGAGAGTTCCATAATTTTACTGCTCTAACAGAAAAAAAGCCCCCAAGTTCTTGTGGTTAAATCTTTTTTCATCCAATTTTAGGTGGTGACCTCTTGTCTTCTTTAGGGAGTTTGTAGTAAACAGTTTATTACTGACATTACTATCACCAGTAAACAATTTTGACATCAGAATCATATTTCCCCCTTATCGCCTCACTTTTAGAGTGAACACATTTAAAATTTAGCAATCTTGTCTCATAGCTTTGGTCCACCACCCCCTTAATTATTTTTGTTGCACTTTTCTGGACTCTCTCCAGCTCATGGACATCCTTTTTGTGAATTGGTGACCGAAGTTGAACTGCATACTAAAGATGAGGCCGAACCAGTGTTTTTTAAAGTGGCAAAATTATTCCTTTGTCTCTAGAGTACATTCCCTTTTGAATCAATGACAGTACTCTGCTTGCTTTGTTTGCCGCAGCCTGACATTGCATGCTATTGTTTAATCTGCAGTCAACTATGACCCCCCAAATCTTTTTGCACCTTTGACTTCCCTAATGGGATTACCATTAAGGTGTATTCTGTATGCCTGTTTTTAACCCCAGAATGCATTACTTTACATTTTTCCACATTAAACCTTATCTGTGTGCATTCTCACACAGGTAAAAATCTTGTTTGCTTGGTTACCTGTGCATTCTCACACAGGTAAAAATCTTGTTTGCTTGCTTTCCTGTGCATTCTCACACAGGAAAAAATCGTGTTTCCTTGGTTTCTTGTGCATTCTCACACAGGTAAAAATCTTGTTTGCTTGGTTTCTTGTGCATTCTCACACAGGTAAAAATCTTGTTTGCTTGGCTGTGTTTGCTATGCAATACAACCTCACTCTGCGTTCGTGCACACTTCATGAACATGCTGTGAAGCATACACTTTTGTGAATGTTTGATGCTCATCCCCACTATGCCCTAGTTGGAACTTGGGCTTGCTGTATAACTTACCTCGTGCATACGGTTATACATGGGCCAATAGCTTTTTATGTTATCACTTTTTTAAAAGCATTGTTTCAGTGAGCAGATGGGCAGCAACAAATTTGTCCACATCTGTATAACTGAAATAATTGATTATTATCTCATTGAGAGCTACAGAAATCACTTATTTGCAGTGATTGCCTCTAAAGGTTGTGCAACAAAATATTAAGTTAAGGGTTCAATCATTTTTGTATGTGCCATTTTTCAGTTGAATCAAAAGCTAAGTCTTATTTTTATTAACTATGGAATAAACAATGATTGGTCACAGTCACTTTGGTTGGTTGGTTTCAAGTAATTTCAGAGAAAATTGTGGTTTCTTCTTTTTTCATAGAAGAGTGACAACTAATTTGTCCACATCTGTATGTGCATGTGTACATATGTACAGTATATTAACAACTCAGATATTCGGCCTCTTCATAACCTGAGACTTCATCTCAAGCATTTTCGCTGCAATACAATGTCCACCACTGAAGGCTGGGAGTCCATGCTCACACTCCTACTCTTTTTTTTGGAAGGACGAATCTTCTTTTGCCATAACCGTTCACGGTTCATATTTTGAAGTTTGGTTTTACGAAGCTCAATATCTTCTTTGTACTTTCAGCTTTTGGCTGCCTTCAGAAATCATAGCACATATATTAAACAGACAGTCTGCCAAGTTGCGCATCTGGTAACTACTAACTTCTGAAACTACAATAAACTCCCCACTTTGGTTGATCTTGTTTTTGTTCAGCACTGAGATTTTCTGCCTGACATTCTCAGAAATCCTGTCTGCTGAGGATATGTGAAAACACAGTTCAGCCTTTGTGTTAACTTTGTTAACATTCTATCCTCCAGGATCGCTGCTCTTACTGTAGGAGATGGTCATCCGAACAATGGGAATGTCTCTGTAAAGGTGTACATACACCTTACAATTACCTACTGATTTGCGGCCGCGATCATGTTTTCGTCCAAAAATTGGCCAGTTGGGAATTGGACAACCAACTGGCTGATTTGTGTCTTTCAAGCAGTCTAGAACATTTTTGGTGAGTTAGATTAAAATCGACAGATTAGTGGCGTTTTTGAACAACAAAAATTGCACAATGAAAACTGCACAAGCGCAAACCAAAAAAGGGTCTGAAAAATCAGCCAGTTAGTATTGCTGCCGAACAATAATTTCAAACTACATTGGTATGTGCATGATGGGCTGTTTAAACACAAATTTTACAAAGGTGCGATGCCTGGACAAAAAAAGTTGTACAATGGTTGTAATGTGTATGGCCACCTTGATTCTGAGTGTTTTCCTCAGCCGGCTGCCTTGTGCTGTCTGGATACAGTTAATCTAATCTGTAAGTGCTCCGAAAACTGGAGCAGTACCAAACCCAGATGAGCAGAAACACGCCAAGCCACAGCAAGACAGCGGCCAATGCCATATTGGTCTCTCTGCTCTTCCTGCTCATCTCTTCAGTTTAAATTATTTTACATTATTTTATTTTTATTTTTTTACTTTACTGTTTGGGGCTCCAGGGAAATATCAGGGGTCTAAACCCCTGAAAAATAGAGATTGAGGACACAGAGTCCCTAATCTTTTTTTCTGTAGCCCCAGCACTCAATGAACAGGAAGCTCTCAGTACAGAGGCTTCCTGTTTAATCACAATCTGGAGATAGTAAACATTTACTATCAATCCAGTCACGAATGGACAGGAAGCCTCTGTACTGAGTTGCTTCCTGTTCATTTATAAACACTGAGTGATCAGTACCGATCGCTTAGTGTTTGTGCTCTGCTCTCCATTCTGATTGCTCTGCCCCCTCACAGGAGCCAAGCTCGGCATCCTGACAGCTTTCCTTCACCCGCACTGCCCCGCTCAGCCTCCAGACTGTTTCTCTTCTCCCTACTGGGTGCAATAGATATATATATAGATTGAGATAAAAAGATAGCTAGATAGCTAGATAGATAGATAGATAGATAGATAGATAGATAGATAGATAGATAGATAGATAGATAGATAGACACCCCTATTTCACACTTGAGCATCAGAATCTTTGGTCGTTTTTCACACAATGTTTTGTACATGCATTTTATACGCATTTTCAGGTTTAAAATTTTTGGTTTTGCCAATGGAAAGCTAGCTACTAAGAAGAGGAGACATTTTTGTGTGCATTTTGTCAGGTGGTTTTTAGGTGCTCCCACAGAAGTCTACTGAGGTAAAAATGTGAGATCATGCCCCAATAAAAACTCCTGTATATTTTAGATCGTTGAGTGATAGCACGTCACTCATATTTGAATGGGCACCATAGAATAACATGGAAATCTGAGTTTCAAGTATTGAGACACTACTGGAAACATATGTAGAGCCAAAGGAAATCTCACCGCTCCCATTCCTTAGCCACCATCAGGACTCCCCAGGTGCTGGTCTAATAGGTGCATCTCCACCTTGGAATGTAGTAGTATACGAACAGATCACACTATCCAGAGAATTCCAATACTTCAGACTTTATTAAACTTCACTGCAAATCCAGTATAACAGTGAAAAAAATGTGTATAAAGCAACAAATACCAGCACTGCACACCCCCAACCAGTTACAGACTCTCACATGTTTCACACACAGGCTTATTCATAGAGGTCTGTTTGTATACTACTACTGGAAACATGCTTCAAATAACAATGATTAAATATTATTTATGTTTTATTTTATCAGTACTATAATCATTTAGCAATACATTCTTATTATTATTAGTTTTTGCTATGATTATTAATATTACTATATAGCTAGTTTTTGCAGTATTATGACTGTGAAAGTCTTCTAGCTAGTTCTTTAGAACTTTTTGCACCACCAATTTAGCAGATGTATAAATCAGACAAAATACATGTGGTTTTGAGGAGCAGAGCATGTTAGGACTGAAAACTGTGCAAAGACATTCCAAGCACATGCAACATCTTCAGATTGGCTAGCCACAACTGTTTGCTAATGTAACATAATTGTACATACTGCAAGACATCAAAACAAATAAAGGGAATGGTAATATACAGTACACACTAAAAATATATAGAAATTAACTGCACTAATAAGCAAGCTAACAGCTACAAGGCACTGGAATGTACACCCACTGTGAGTGTGTATACGTGAAAAATGTATAACTAAATGTGCTTAGCTAAAAGAATATGTGAGTCAAACAAATGTCGGTTGGTAAATAGTAAATGGATCAGATGTGAAATCTGTAAATGTTCATAACTCTATAGATATCCATATATAAACAGCAATAGTGATGAATATTTCATGTTCCTTCACTAAATGCACCATGTGCACCACACCAGATATAATATAGGGGTACTCACCTTATTGATGGACCCCAACAAAAGTTCAAATCAGGCAATTCCCTTCTTAACTAGGGGAGGGGGCCCTCAGCTCCCATCGCTCACATATGTCCTCCAATTACGTTATCAAACCAGCAGACAGATCTTTATATTATGTCTTTAGTAGGGAAACAATAACCACCAATCCTTATCGAAAGCAGTGGTAGAACAGCATGTAATCTTTCTAAGGAGTGTATGCAAGAGTTTTAAATGACCACGGCTGTCGGTCATAGAGATCAATGTTATGTCCGATGCTCCTCCGTATACATGATCCATCCAGCTTAAATTCATCACTGATCCCTGATGAAGTCACACTGGATGGAATGTGCGTACACCTAAAGACAGGTGGTACAAACATTTTACTGTCAGTTACATTTCCTGGAGCCCATGTCTGTGCCTTGGTGTTGAAAAAGGTAAGATCTGGAGAAAGTGCTCCCACCTTCTGGGCATGATGTTCTGTGCTTCTGAAGGGATTTCAATGGAGGCAAGGAAACTACAAGAGAGGGCATCACCTTTAACTTTTTTGCAGTGGGCCTGTAGGTGTAATTAAAATGAGTGAAAAAACAAGGACCAATAGGCTTGTCTGAAATTCAAGCAATTAGCTGGTCTTATAACTCAAGGTTGTTGTGTATGGTGTAAACAACAAAGGGGTGCCTGGCACCCTCAAACCAATGTCGGCATTCTTTCAGGGCACACTTAATAGCCAGTAGATCCTGGTCACCAACATCATAATTTTTCTAGGTAGAAGAAAATTTCCTGGAAAAGTAGGCACACGGATGGTTAGAGGAAGGGGGATGCTGGGAGAGCACTGCCCTTGCACTGACTCTTGAGGCATCCACCTCAACATAAAATGGACGACCGAGTGCCCGAGTCCATGACCAACTGCCCGACTTTTAGAGGGGGCGACACCAAAATAACACAGTTATTTTGGTGTCACCCCTCCAATGGTATCACCCAGGTGCGGACCGCAGCCCCCCCACCCCCTTGTGACACCACTGCCCGGAGATGAGCCTCTGCAGTATTAGTGTGGTCTTGATCATCATAGAGTATGCCTTAAAGCTGTGAAGAAGGCATCCACAGATTGCAGGGCAGGATCAGTAGTTGCTAAACTGAAAGCCCAAGCCTGAGGATCGCCCTGAAGCAGGGACTCAGAGCCAGAAGAACAGGGAAGAAGCTGAAAGCATAACCTGCAACTATTGGCAAAGTTTGAAAAGTCCTTGTGATCACTTAAAAAATGGTCTGGGAGGTGGACCTTGGGCTCATGGTCCAGCAGTGAAGACTGGGCAGGAGCTTTGCAGGGCTGTATGTGGGACACCTTAAAGGAGAACTATGAGGTGAGTGCTTTTCACTCACCTCATAGTTCTAGCCGACCTGTGACAATGAGACTGTCACAGGTCGGCTCAGTAGATCGGGAGGTGAGCGAACACATACCGGGTTCGCTCGCCTCTCAATCCTGTCACGGCTCTCGGCCGTGACAGGGGGAGGGGCTGGATTCCCCTCTCCCCCGCCCCGATCTGCCAGAGCTGACTGGCGGAATGGACGGGGGAGGGGGCGGGTACAGCTGGCTCTGCCTCTAGATAGGCAGAGCCAGCTGTCACTCATGCAGCTGGGCGGATCCCGTCATCTACGTCGGGATCCGCTCCGGCTGCGGCGTCTCAGTATACCGCGAGCTGTAGCTTGCGGTATACTAAGCTTAGGGTAACGGGAGGACGCTAGTTTGTGTCCTCCCGTTACCCTAAGGAGAACTAGGGGGAAAAACACTGACCCCATAGTTCTCCTTTAAGGGATCATTCCTGAACCTTGCAAGTGAGACCTTCCAGCTTTCTGGCAAAAAACAGTGCCTGTGCTAGATCCATCTGGCTATGGTTGTGGCTTGTGATAATGTAAGGTCACGTAAGCAAACACCCAGGTTCAAGTATACTGTATAGTGATGTGGTTTTCACCTATAGCAGCCACCTTTCCCTTAAAAGTAGCATGCCTACCAGTACTCGGATGCCTCCAGGACTTAGACTATGTACTCTGGCCGTGGATGTTGCTACAGACCTGCAGCTTAGGGCAGTGGAAAGTGAGAGCTGAAGTGGAATCTAAGAACAATGTGAAAGGTCAGGGCCGGCAGCAGACGAGGAGTATCCGGTAAACGTAGCAAGAGTTGAATAATTGAATAAGTAAAGTGGTTCTTTGCACGATTAATTGTGTGAACATCCTCAAATCCTTTAATAAATCAAACTCAATGAGTTGACACCGATCACTTGACTTTTTGATATGCTTAACTTGCAATGGGCTGTAACAAAAATGAAGCAGCTGAAATTACAATTTAAACACATAAATTTATTCTTTCTTTTTTTGTTAAGGCAATTGCAGATTTTTAATGGCCTTAACGACTTACATCAGCAGATTTAAGCAGTGTGTAAAGAAAAAGAAATAGTGTGAAAATTGCCATTTTTCACAGCTCTGAAATGCTGGCTCTGTTGTCTGGCATAATTAAGTCAACGGTCTGGTGGTCTGTTTCCAGGCACTCTGACAACTGTTAGCTCATTGCCATCAGTAAATTAACAGAACTTCTCTTGCCCAAGGCTTTTAATGCAGGAAGTAGCATTTTATGTGTTTAGGTCCACTTTCAGTAAGTGTTGATAGACACGTATTGAAAAGACCTTAAACATACTTCAAATTTCTGCCATTTTAGCATTGATTTTCCTTGAATGAAAACAGTGATTAACTACTTGCTCACCACTATCTGTCTGTTAAAATTCAATTAAGTTTTGATGTCAGATACATCGCAGACAGCACCCAAAACCCAAGTAAAAATCTTGGTTGTAATAGTACTGTACATTAAAAGAGTAATTACATCATGAAAAAAGAATTACCACCACATTTATTTTAATAAATATGTCAGCTTAGATTTAAAAAAGTGCATGGGGTTTCCCCCAAAAGCCATGCAATACCCTCTAGGCCTGGTAGGAGTTTAAGGAGGAACCCCACCCTCCAAAAAAGGGGAAACACTGTGGTTTCCCCCCTAAAATTCCTACCAGCCCCTTGATCCAAACACAAGTTTGGCAGGGTAGGAAAGGGGGGTACAATCGAGCACCCCCCTTCCCTGCACCTTACTAGGCCACATGCCCTCGGGAATAGGGGATGTTCTCCTGCTGATGGGGACAAGAGCCTCTTCCCCACAACCCTGACCTGGTGGTTGTTGGGGGTCTGTGGGCCGGGACCCCTTTAATTAAGGGGGCACCCAGATGCCAACCCCCCATTGTGAATGAGTAAGGGGTACCCATACTCATTCACTAAAGGGTTAAACAAAAATGTAAAAAAAACACACCACACTTTTAGAAAAAATCCTCCCTGGTTGTCTTCATGTGCCACCAGCATACACACCACCTGACTCTACTTTAACATCTGGGGGAGTCCTCCTGACCCCTGAACACGGTCTGTTCCCATCCCTTAGCAGGAGCTAATTCCCCTAGTCAGTATCCTTTCCTTAAGGGCTGTGCACACCTGTTCAATCATTGGGTGCTGGTCACTGCCAAACCCTGGACTGGAACTTTCTTCCCTCCTGAATCACTTTCCTGAAATCAAATCTCCCAGTTCCAGGATCCCAAGCACAATCCAGACAAACCCTTGCTTCCTGACACCTCTCAGCACATCTGGCTGAGAGTCCTGGGTGATCATAGCACCCAATTCTACAGTGGGATTTCCACTCAATACCACAATATATATGTACAGCCATGTAAAAAAGAAAGTACACCCTATCAGGACGTAATAAAAATCATCTGGTCCTTAGCAGGTCTTAAAATTACAGTAGGTTATTACAACCTCAGATAAACAAAAACACATTACATATTACACCATGTCATTATTTATTTTACAAACATGAAGCCAAAATGGAGAAGCCATGTGAGAAAAATGAAATACACCCTGTAAATCACCATGATAGTTGGTAGAATTACCTTTAGTAGCAATAACTTGAAATAGTTGTTTTCTATATGACTTTATCAGTCTGTGGTCATTTGTTTATGGACAGCTCTCTCAAAAGTCCAACAACAGAATTTCAATCGGGTTGAGGTGTGGACTTTAGCTGGGCCATTGCAACGCCTTGATTCTTTTTTTTAAAAAACATTTTGGTTGTAGATTTGCTGGTGTGCTTGGGATCATTGTCCTGTCGCATACCTCAATTTCGGCCATGCTTTCGCTGTTGGACTCTAGAATACTTTGGTATACAGAGGAGTTCATGGTCACCTCAATGACTTCAAGGTGACAGTTTGTATGAGTTGTTTGTGGTGATACACTGTGTTTGGTTTTCACCAAACATTGCACTGTGCATTATGGCCAAACATCTCCACTGGTCTCGTTTGTCCAAAGGACATTGTACCAGAAGTCTTGTGGTTTGTTCAGATGCAACTTTGCAAACCTAAGCCGAGCTTACATGTTCTTTTTAGAGAGAAGAGGATTGGTTCTAGCAACCCTTGGAAACAAACCAAGCTTGTTCAGTATTTTTCTAATTGTACTGTCATGAACTTTAGCATTTAACATGTTAACTGAGGCCTGTCATGTTTGAGAGGTAACTCTTGGGTTTTTTGCAATTTCTCTGAGCATTACACGGTCTGACCTTGGGGTGAATTTGCTGGGATGTCCATTCAAAGGAAGATTTGCAACTGTCTTGAATGTTTTCCACTTGTGAATAATATTCCTCACTGTAGAATGATGAACTTTAAATTGTTTGGAAATGGTCTTATAACCCCTCCCAGATTGATGGACAGCAACAATTGCTTCTCTAAGATCATTGCTGATGTCTTGCTTCTTTGGCATTGTGTTAACACACACCTGAATGCTCCAGACTAGCAAACTGCTAAAACTTTGGCTTTTATAGAGGTGGTCACACTTGCTGATGATAGATTATTTGTATTTGTGTCCATTAGCCCTACTAAAGCTGGCCATACACCTTACAATTATCGTACGATAGTTCAATTTCCGTACGACTGTCCCATCATGCAAGGACAAATTCCCCTGCCGAAAATTGTATGACTGGCACATCAATCCAATAAATCCAATCAAATGCCGGAAGTGATCATTTGACCCACGCAGTGGGAGTAATCATTCAACCCATGCTACAGAATATCCCTGAGGCAGGCCATTCTGCCTCAAGCACCCAAACAGCGAACATTTGTCAGCAAAGCTGTTCGTGGCCAATACCAACCTTGGAGGATGAGAGAAGGGCTACCCTTGCCATCGTTATGCTTGGTGTTGTGGCCATCAACCAACACCGTAAATGCAGGGCACAAAAAAGTGAGTATGGGCCAAAAATTGGCTGCAAAAACACGGCATGTACTCACATATTGCATTAGTGCAAGAATTGACGAGATCAACCCTGAAGACTTCCAAAACTACCTAAGGATGTCTTACACTCTATACCGCAGACTGTTGGATCTGGTCACCCCCACACATTTGGAAGCAAGATACAGTTCTTTGCAAAGCCATACCCCAGAACAAAGGCTAATAGCTGCCTTGCATTTTATAGCCACTGGCAGAAGCTTAGAAGACCTCAAGTTCTCTACTGGGATCTCTGCTCTGTCTCTGGGATGCATTATTCCTGAGATGTGTGCTGCAATAGTCCAAGTACTGATTTTAAGGTAAAACTAAACTTATTTATTAACATGAAACAAAATCCAAACAGGCATCATATCGCCAAATAACATATGAAAATAATAGCATGTTAAATAAATA
The DNA here is from genome assembly GCF_000935625.1 of Nanorana parkeri. Classification (NCBI taxonomy): domain Eukaryota; kingdom Metazoa; phylum Chordata; class Amphibia; order Anura; family Dicroglossidae; genus Nanorana; species Nanorana parkeri. Next base: position 783,911 of record NW_017306339.1, read on the forward strand.
AGCATCCACCCTCTGGGCATGTAAACAGAGAAATGGCAAGGGGAAGCACAAATCACATAAACAGAACAATAAGGCAAAAAAACACAACATAAACTACGGATTGTGTAGGATGGGGCTGGAGGCCACCTAAGGTTGTCCATGTCTGCTGAGGACCCAGCACCCCAATACTGCTGGGGAGGCATGTGTGGCCCAGTTGTGGTGACACGGGGTAGTGCGACACTGGGTGGTGTGACACATGTTGTGGTGCCACATGGTGGAGTTGCACATTGTGCTGTGGCAGGGGATCCTCAAGATAGCCCACATGGGTATAGGGCCCTATCCGGCCAGTCTGGGCCATGTGCAGCATCTCCAACAACATATCTCCACTGGTCTGGTTCCACTTGGTGCATTTGATTGACAGCAAAGTTCAACAACAGGGCGCACTCATCAGGCTGCTGTTAGAGTGCTGCTGATGCCTGGGTCAGGAGCTCATGAATAGCCTGGTTGGTGGGTGACCTCTTCTGTCCCCCCTTCAAAGGACCATAGAAGGTCCCGGTTCAGCACCTGCTGTGGCCTCCAGGTCGACTTTCCTATGCATGAAAATAAAAAGAGCAACATGAATCAACTATCGGTGATATGTGTTATATGATTGATAACATACTGTCCTTTTTAGTTCCCCACAGATTATGAAGAGTGGAAAATAATCGGAAAATAGTTAGACAACATCTGGAACCTCCCCAACTGTGCAGGAGCTATAGATGGGAAACATGTCCGCATAACACCCCCTGCCAACTCATACTACTACAACTACAAAGGCTACTTCAGCATCATCTTGTTAGCAGTTGTAAATGTCAAGTAAGAATCTATGTAAGTGAATATTGGCCGTAATGGATGACACTGAGATGGAGGTGTCATGCAGCGTACGGAGTTCAATGCACGCCTTCTGAATGGGTCATTGAACCTCCCATCAAATGATGAAACCAAAGAGGGTCTCAATTATGTGTTCTTGGCTGATTATGCATTTGCTCTTGGGGAACATATTCTCAAACCATTTCCACAAAGAGTTCTGTCTCTGGAGAAACGTATTTTCAACTACCGCATTTACCATGCCAGGCAAGTGGCGGAGAATGTGTTCGGGATAATGGCAAACCAGTTCAGGATCCTACACACTGCAATAAACCTGTCCATTGCAAAAATAGAGATAATTTTGTACTGCTGTTGTACCCTACACAATTACTTGAGACAGCAAACAACGTCCTACATGTCATCCAACCTTTAAGACAATGAGGACCTTGTGAGTGGGATCATGCAGCCAGGGGAATGGATGAATGACGGTGCTGCCCTTGACAGCTTAGAATCCATGCATCCTCACTTGGCAACGACAGCAGCACACCAAAACAGGCAGCAATACATGGACTACTTCATGAGACTTGGTGCTGTTGAATGGCAAAGCAGGATATAGCGTGCCATGCCATGTTGTAGAACAGTAACCACTTCATCAACTTCCCAGAAACACATAGAACATGTAGTCACATCCCAGTATATGTCGATGTATATATGCACATCTAATAACACATGTCCTTCATCTGCATGTCACATGTCTTTGCAACATGACCTATGTATATATGGCTTTTGTATTATAAAACTTGCTTGAGCACAAACACCTCACCTGAGTACCGTGTGCGATTTCTAGGGAGTATTAGTCACTGGGATGAGGACAGACCAGGTGACCGAGAGGGCGGAAGTTGTAGTGTATTCATGGACTGGCAGGGTTCGTCCTCATCATCCAGGAAATGGAGGCTGTCAAGGTACCACAGCCGTGGAACATATACATCCTCCACTGCAGCCCCTTATTTCAGCGAGGAGCGCACCTTGTTCCGCTTCTTCCTGAATACAGTTGGCTATCTTCTGTTTGCAATAACTGATGTCAGCCTTGGCAACTGCCTGTAGAGCTTGATGAACTGGGGCAGGAAGTCCAGATTGGTGAATTTATCACTCATCCTGTGTGGTTCTCTAATGGCGACCTGACAAAGACAAGAGGTGATAAGGGTCACATCAATTGTGCAGTTCATAAATCTTTAATGTGTCAAATGCATACAATATGCTAACATCCACATAGGAAGAGCAACATCATGGCCAGGAAAGGCCTGTATCTAGCGTATTGTAACATTAACATAAAACTTGGACATCTGGTACAGGTGTATTGACAGGGGGACATGTCATGGCCATGTACAGAGTTGGTGAGTTGGTTCACACATGTGAGATGCCGGCCCTGATTGCAGGATGTACATTAATCAAGCATATGTATTTCATGTAGGTGTAAACACGTGCATACATCTTTTGGACACATTCCCATGCATATCCCCGTGGCAATGTCTCTTGGATTGGCCTTTAACATTGCTTAGGACTCAGAATGCCACCCCTCTTTAGCATGCCAAGACCAAGTATTTGGGCACAAGGCAGACTTGTTTTGGGTGGTCAGGGGAAATCATAGGGAAGGAGAGTTCTTTGGGGTAGGAAAGTTCTGTGGGGTGTCCTGAACATCCGACATCGGTCAGACCTATTTTTATGACTGTGTGAGGTGCGTTGTCAAAGCTGCATGCATAATCCGGGACTCAGGATATACATGGGCATAGGCTGCTAATTAAGTCATGTCCATGTGCACACAAATACATCTTCACAGCACCTCTCCATTAGCACACTACAACATGAACATGTCCAAAGGTGTGGTGGCCCCTTAACAGATGATTTCAGTTGGACATGCATGTCCCATCATTCATTCATACAAAATTGTATGTACCTGGTGATTAGCGTGGGATTGCAGTATACGGACCAATCTCAGGACGGCGGCGTCTGGACGATGCAACAATCGTCCAGATTGTTGGCCTGCATGTGTCCCATCTTGGTCATGCCCTTTTATACAGGTCCCGGGGCCATATGGATCAGAAAGAAGAGAGGGAGAAGGCATCCACATCCAAACAGCAGGCCTCAAAGCCCAGAGGAAGATCTGGTAAAAAAAGCCAGAGCCACTGCCATGTCACTGGAAGAGATGTTAGAGATGGTTAGGATCATGGAGAAGGACGACTATGATTGTACACTCAAGACGTATGACAACCGCAATGTCAGGAAGGACAGGATCCTAGAGAAGGTGCTTGGGACCTTGGGGAAGAAGTTCAGAGTACAGAGGTTCAAGGATCAGTTGAGGAAGAGATGGTCTGACCGGAAGTTGCGGGAGGAGGACCAGTTGCACAGAATCCACAGGATCATTGCTAAAAGTAATTTTGGGTGTGCAGAATGTTAAACATGCACATATGTGTTTCAACTTTGCTTTTGCAGGGGTGCAGGCCTTGCAGACCAGGATGGCATGCACTGATCAGGTATTTGTGGGTTAGAGGGGCTTGGTGCTACCTTGCCTAGTATGGGTCATGTGGCAGACTACTGTGTTGACATGTGGCATTGCCTGCATAGCGTACTTGCATGTTGTCCATCTACATGTAACATTATTCACATTGCATGACACTGTGTTTCCTGTAGGAAGGAAGGCAAAGAGGTGGTCCACCATGATGGGTGGCACAACATCTGTAGACACGCAGACCCAGAGGGTTCAGGGGCCTATGGAGGAAAGGGAGCCAGACATGGAGTGCGTGGAAGTTGCAGAATCGACAGAGAGCTCAGGTTCTAGTATTTACTGTTCACTAGCTTTCACATGGCATGCAACATGGCCTACACATTGTGATTCTACTTTTGATCTGCTCATTCAAATACAGTGCTCGTTGCATCTCCAGGCAAGGACAGGGCAACAGTTGGTTGCTTCAGTGCAATCATCATGCGTTGTTGCAGTGTGCTTGAGGAGGTGGGCAAACAGGTTGCTGAGATGCGGAGGTCATTGACAGACGTGCTGGATAAGTTGCACAAGATGTAACGGGCTGCACTTTCTAAAATTGTTACGGTTGGGATTTTGCCCTTTTGTTTGCAGTGTGTTGTTTATATGTTGAATTAATGTTTATATTTATATAGATTTAATATGCCAAAATAGTAGGTATGTTTATGCAGCATTTCCCATGTTTTTGTGTCCTCAGTTCTTGCATGTACACCTTTACTGCATTTATGATCCTCCAGGTTGATGGATGTTGTGCATTCGTTCTGAGTGGATGGTGATGTGTGTTATTCAATCTTGTGCAGGTTCAGTCGTGCAGCTGTGCAATGCCAAGGTCCACACACTACACAGATGTGTAGGACATGTACATCCCATTGCAGTCTGCGAACCAGGAGCAGGACGGATCATGGCCAAGTGATTTACATCTTGCATGTTTACATGGTAGGAATGCGCTTCAGGGACCTCAGTTGGCAGGTGCAAAATAGGGGAATTATAGATCAAGATCACAATACACATCTGGTTCAGGATCATGTAAAGGGGACATGCAATATGTCGAACTATCTTTATTGATGCTTGCATTTTTAGGGTGGAACATGCGGACAACCCTGGCATGGTTACACAACTGGTACATGACACTCACAGTACACAGAGAGGGATGCTTGGAAACAAGCCAACATTCGTTCTTCCACTTCTGTTCTCTTTCGTTTAGCGCATGTGCTCTACGCTTTTTAACATTTCTGATGAACGAGGACACCACACACTGTGATTTTTGTACGATTCAAAAATAAGTTTTCTAGCCTTCCCGATAGATAATATTCGACCAGTTGTACAGTAATTGTGATTGTTGACTTCCCTTCAACTGGCTGATTGTCGTACGTAAAACCAATTTCAATCAGAAATCGAACGATAATCGTTAGGTGTATGGACACCTTAAGGGTAAAAACAAAAAATTGTAAACAAATATATTTGTTGTATCCCCATGCATGTCACCAATGCTAGAAGCCCAGCAAATAAAATAGAAGAGCTAGAAAATATGATACTCGAAGAAAACTTCGATATAGTGGGAATAACGGAAACCTGGCTAGATAACACACATGATTGGGCCACTAACATAGAAGGGTACAACGTGTTCAGAAGGGATAGGTGTGGGAGAAGGGGGGGGGGGAGTTTGCATTTATGTTAAAAATAATTTAAGGGTGCACATAAGGAATGACATAGCGTTAAATGGTGGGGAAGATGTGGAATCGCTCCAACTTATTGTTGGAGTCTGTTATATATAGCGGGTCTGTTATATATAGCGGGGAGGAGGAGGCTCAGCTACACTGCCAGATAGAAACAGCTGGGAAGCAGGGTAATGTAATCGTTATGGGTGACTTCAATTATCGAGGCATAAACTGGGAAAGCGGAACATCCAATTTGTCAAAGGCAGCCTGTTTTCTGAACATGTTGCGAGACAACTTCATGGATCAGATGGTGGAGGTCCCAACTAGGAAAAATGCAATCCTAGATTTAATAATTTCTAATAATGGGGAGTTAATTGAGGATATTGCAATTTGGGAGACACTGGGTAACAGTGATCACTATGTGATTACCTTCAATATTGGGTATAGAAACGGGAAGACGGCTGGTTGGACAAAAACCCTAAACTTCAGAAAGGCTAACTTTGATAAGCTTCGATAAGGGAGGGGAATAGTCACTGAATGCTATAACATTACAGGGGGATCTGGATAAAATAGGGGAGTGGGCAACAACATGGCAGATGAGGTTTAATGTGGATAAATGTAGAGTTGTGCACTTTGGGGTTAAAAACAAGAAAATGGAATACACACTTATGGGAGCTCCCCTCGAAAAATCCGAAAGGGAAACAGATTTGGGTGTCATTGTAGACCACAGGCTGAAAAATAGTTTGCAGTATCAGGCTAAACAAAACAAGTAGAGTCCTTTCCTGTATTAAGAGTGGAATGTTTTGCAGGGACAAGTCAGTAATAATGCCACTTTATAGATCACTGGTTTGGCCTCCTCTGGAGCATGCAGTTTTGGGCACCAGTGAACAGGGGGGATGTCCTTGAACTGGAGAGGGTTCAGAGGAAGGGCAACCAAAATCATAAAGGGGTTGGGGGACCTGATTTATGAGAAAAGGCTTCTAAATTTAAACATGTTCTCCTTGGAAGTAAGGAGATTAAGGGGGGACATGATTTTCACGTAAAAATGTTTACCGGGGAGAGTAACATTAGCAGCAAGCTTTTTACAATTAACTCGATGACAAGGACGAGAGGCCACCACTTAAAATTGGTGGAGAAAAAATTCCAGCACAAGGGGCGCAGGGGGTTCTTCTCAGTTAGATCGGTCAAGGTCTGGAACTCGCTGCCACATGCTGTGATTTCGGCTGAAAGTGTGGAATCATTCAAGAGGCGATTGGATGATTTCCTCAGGGACCGTAATATACAGGGGTACAAGTACTCTTAAAATTGATAACACACAAGGGACCTATACATACTACACACCAATAGGACCATACACACATACACAAATAGGTTGGACTTGATGGACATATGTCTTTATTCAACCTCAAATACTATGTAACTATACTATGTAACTTGTATTTGTTAGTGGGTCATCTTAATGATAAGAAATGTACAACTAAAGTTTGAAAAAATGTTTAGAAAACTATGTTTTACTATTTTGGGACAAGGTAAAATTAATCTTGATACACAAAGTAGTTGCAAAGATATGTACTGTCCCTGCCTTGTGTATGACTGCAAACACCAAGAAATAGTATATCACTCCAATCATAAGTACCATGTAGATACAACTGTGAATGTATATCAATAGAGGCTCCAAATCAATATTCCAAAAGAACAGCCAGCACTGCATGCTCCACTTTTAACATTTTGTAAATTTACTAAGCAATCATAGCTTAATATTACTATGCATGCACTTAAAGGATCCCATTCTCAAATTACATAAAGAAACTAGTGAAATATGCATGACAAGACATATATGTAGTGTAACTATTCCTCCCAAAAACCCACCTTTACTCACTAAAATATCCTTACTGAACAAATAAAGTTCACCAGGACATATTGCAGCATCAGACTGTCAAACGAAAAACAAATATGTTAACCTAAAAAGAGTAAAGATGGACTTTTGAGGTACCCAATCACAACAGTCTATGTTATATCCAAGTACAAAATGTATTGACAATGAAAAAAACCCACAAGCTACAACATTATTATATGTAGATCATATATCATTGAGTCTCCTTTAACCACTTGATGACTGGGGTATTAAACCCCCTTCCTGCCCATGTAATTTTTCAGTATTCAGAACTGCGCTACTTTGACTGACATTTATTATGTCATGCAACGCTATACTGAAATTCATTTTATGCCATTTTTAGGGACAGATAGAGCTTTTTTTGGGTGGTATTTAATCACCACTGGGGTTTTTATTTTCTTTACTATATAATGGAAAAAAAACAAGTATTTTGAAAAAAAAAACTGTTTTCCCTACTTTATATTATAAAACATTTATCAGCACCCACATTTTTGGTAAAATATAAAATACAGGGTCAATTTGGGTAAATAGATGCATATCAAGCTTTAAAATTGCGTGCGGCCGCGAAATCGCAAAAAACTACCATGCCTAAAATTGTCCATGGGTGATGCTTTAAAAGCTTTTATCGCTCATCAATTGAGTGTTGTGAGTGATTGGTGCCCCTACAACTATTGCTCGTACTCCAATGTTCACGATGATATGTAACATGTGTGGCATAATTGTTGTTTTTGCACGTAGGTGCACCCGATGCGTATTTACGTTTATAAGCGCGTGCACGTGGGGGCGGGGGATTTAAAACTATTTTGGGTGTTTTTTGTATGTGGGACTTGAATTTTTTTTTTTTGCTTTTATTGACACTTAACTTGATTGCTATCACATAGGGGGCTAAAAAGCAGGAGGGACAGCGGAGCATGGGCTAACCGGCAGTGATGGGGGAGGGGGAGCGCGGCACCACGGGGGGCACAGTGATACAAGCAATGAGCCGGCTGTAAAGCCAGCTGAACGCTTGTATATAACAACCGGCAACTGCTGTTTAGACTCCCGGTGGGGTCTAGGAAGTGAATCATGTAAATGTATATCCACCCTCCAGTAAGCATTCGCCGTCCGCACGTAATTTTACAATGTGCTGACAGCAAGGGGTTAAATAAATGGGCCTCAGAGAGTAATTACCCCCAACTATCACCCATTTGTTAATATTTTGTAAATATTACATATTGAAAGAATAATAAATTAAGTTTTAATTACTGATGTTAATCAAATAGGTGACCAGTTGGGATGTCTCTACACATTTTACGGATCTATGCTCCGCCGCTTCTTCATAAGTTCACTGAGGCACTACTAAAGATATATAAAAAGGAGGCCCAGTGCATAGCCAGATACTCTACTATAGGGTTTCCACTTCATTGACAGGAGGAAGTTTTCTCAGTGCAGGAGGGTTGGTGGTTACAAGCCCCTGAGGTAAAGGAATAAGGCCTTATATACAACGTAATAACACCATCAAAAGTAAAAGGGAACTGTATGACTATGATGTGGACTGTAAACAAAACATCCTAATATTCTAGTAAAAATGGATAATACTGCATACTACATTCAAGCACTTGGGTTTCAAACCAATTTGCTAATCTGTAACTATAAACTTAACCAAGACACTGAAAGACTTGTGTATGTACAATGTTTTTTCCATTTGTGTAACTGGGCACTGAAAAACTTGATATACACATTTTACTTTGTCTGTTTAATGAAATACATGTTCAAGTGCTCATTTGTTGGCCAATGATACCCTTCAGTTCTCATGTTGTTGTTCAAAGAAAAAAATGTATTTCAATGAGTGAAATAATTCACAAAGATACATGATCAAAGCTATATAGAGCATTTTCTTGGCATAAAGCACACGTTTAGGGCAAAATGAACACATTGGAGATAAAAGTGTTACTGGAACAAACCACAGGCTTCTAATTTGTAAGATGCTTGGCAGTAAAAATGACAGGAAGAAATGACTAAGAACTGTGTTTTGGAGAAGTAGTAGAATTTCTTTCATGTTTTGAAATATGTCCATGGACATAAATACTGAAGCATCCAACTACGCTGGGTACTACACTGCAAATTGGAACTTGAATTAATAATTAGCAATACAGCTTGGCAATATGGTATCACCCATATCCAGATTGTCTCCTATCATACACAATTCTGTTTGGCTAACATTCCCAGTTCTGTTGTAGAGGTTAGAAAACTGATGAAAATCAGGTAAATCATACTATATACATATTTTTTGCAGTCATTCATATAAAAAATTAATAAATACTGTATGTATATATATATATATCACGCAGTAACCGGAACCGGAAGAGAAGCTTGCACAGTGCAACATATTTACACTGTCTGTTGGATAATTCGACCATGCGATGTACGGCGCTCGGACTTTAGTTGAGTGGTAGTCATGTGGACAGAAACATGGACACTAAATGATCTCAGAAGAGTCTCAAACAAAAGCTGCCTTGTTGGATGTATGGTAAGGTGGCATCATTTGGAGTTAAAAAGTAAAAAACAAATATATAAATATATATATATGTATATATATTATATGATAGTATAGTATATGATATATTATATATGTTTGTGTTTTTTGTGTGTGTGTGTGTCTGTGTGTTTGTGTGTGAGAGAGAGCATTAATAGGACAACAGGAAAGCACAGACAGTGAACCTTCTCTCATACCTCTCAGTGTTTTGTGATCAGAAAGAGGGACACCTTCCAACACAATGGTGGGAATTTATTAAAACTGGAGCAGACAGAATCTGAAGCAGCTGTGCATAGTAATCAATCAGCATCTCTCTTCAGCTTTTTTAATTATGCTTTGAAAATGAAAGATAGAAGCCGATTGGTTGCCATGCACAGCTGCTCTAGATTCTGTTAGGTCCAGTCTTAGTAAATTTCCCTTAATGTTTTTAGGCACTGGGCACACACCTCCCATACCCCCAGTTATGTGGACCAATAGGAATTGATATGCCAAAAATGATTGGTTAACCCAGATAGTTTTTCTTTTTGCTTTGCTCTGGCTTTTCAAAATAGCAAACAAGATAATTAAGAGATAGGATGACAATTTGGTGCAGAATAGCACTTACTTTTGGTAGGTAGTTTATTTTTGAAGATATCTGTACATCAGAACATAGAGAACATAAAGGGGAGGAGAAAAGAGGGTCAGAGGCTTTTGGTTTCAAATGAGGGACAGTCCCTCCAAATAAGGGACATTTGGGAGTAATGCTTCCTTTATTTTGTCTATGTCCCTTTCAGGCCTAGGGTGAGATGATGTAATCAGTCTGTTGCAGGCTATAAGAAGCATTTCCTCAGTCTCCTCTCCCTCAGTGATTAGACTTCAACATTATAACTTAGTGCCACATCCAAAGGTGAAAGTTTGTAGCAAGGGTATTATCTGTTTCAAACAATAAAGTAAAACTAAAACCTGTACATACCTGATGCTAGGTCCATTTTATCAAGTAGGAAAAAAGGATGTGAAAGCCCAATTAAGTTTAGGCAAAA
>NW_017306339.1:794505-795657 GCF_000935625.1 Nanorana parkeri
TCCATATATAATATTTACCACTTTTCCATTGCTGTTCCTCACATGCTCATTAGATGGCACCACATTCTGCAGCATAGGACTGATCACTGCCAGAGGAGAAAGAGAGTGAAGAGGACCTGTGACATCACTGAATCAGACTGAAGATACTTGGATGAAAAGTATGTATAAAGATGTATTTTTATGTATTGGGGGATGCTCCAATTGAGGCGGGGTGAGGGGAATTGGAATCTAAGGAGAATTTTTGGAGGAAAGTTAATAATGGAAATTGTAAACAAATAAACATTATAAAACCTAACAACCAATTAACGTACAATTAAAGTAGAAGGTGTAGTAATAAGGATGCAAAAAAAAAAAATGCAAAAGGAAGATTTCTTAGGGAAATCAAAGATTTAGAAGGAAGGATAACATTCTACAGGAAGCCATTGACCTTCAAAAGCTGTAGTGCCACAGAGAAGATGATCTAATTGCTTCTGAGCACTCTAAGTGCTGCAAGGAACAGCAGCAAATAAAATGTTATTTAGCTGCACGGCTTTATACTTTGTATTAATTATTGTTAATGCCATTGTAATTAGTAGTATGCATTTTTCAAAAACAATGTTTTAATTTTCATTTATTTCATTTGTAATTTAAGACATTGCATAATATAATCTAGGAATTTTAAATAACTGATCATGTATAATGTCTTATAGATGAGCAAACACTCAATTATTTTTAATACCCTCTTGGTAATTCAGCAGATGCTAACTACAAAGCAGTATTTAAGTAATTTAGAGATTTGAGCTCTTAAGGAAAACCATGTAAAATTTAAACAAACATCTTTGTAAGCCAAAATAATTAACATTAATAGACATAGCATATTAAGGCACAAACGCGTACTTGCATTAATTTACTCAATAAACAAACATACTTTAGTACTTCCATAAGCTTGAGAAGCTCTGGTATTAAAACTGTATCTTCTTTAATACTATCACTTGTATATTTGTTCTTCTACTCTTCTACTTTAACACCATCAAGTGTACCATATATATTTTTTCATTGGACCAAAGTGCTTATTTCTAAAACAATTGTTTGTATTTTGCCTTATACACAAATGGACAAAAACTACTACGATACTCCTTAACCCTTTCGCTGCCAAGCCCTCCGGAACATTTT
>NW_017306339.1:796138-797492 GCF_000935625.1 Nanorana parkeri
GAAATTGGAATCTAAGGAGAATTTTTGGAGGAAAGTTAATAATGGAAATTGTAAACAAATAAACATTATAAAACCTAACAACCAATTAACGTACAATTAAAGTAGAAGGTGTAGTAATAAGGATGCAAAAAAAAAAAATGCAAAAGGAAGATTTCTTAGGGAAATCAAAGATTTAGAAGGAAGGATAACATTCTACAGGAAGCCATTGACCTTCAAAAGCTGTAGTGCCACAGAGAAGATGATCTAATTGCTTCTGAGCACTCTAAGTGCTGCAAGGAACAGCAGCAAATAAAATGTTATTTAGCTGCACGGCTTTATACTTTGTATTAATTATTGTTAATGCCATTGTAATTAGTAGTATGCATTTTTCAAAAACAATGTTTTAATTTTCATTTATTTCATTTGTAATTTAAGACATTGCATAATATAATCTAGGAATTTTAAATAACTGATCATGTATAATGTCTTATAGATGAGCAAACACTCAATTATTTTTAATACCCTCTTGGTAATTCAGCAGATGCTAACTACAAAGCAGTATTTAAGTAATTTAGAGATTTGAGCTCTTAAGGAAAACCATGTAAAATTTAAACAAACATCTTTGTAAGCCAAAATAATTAACATTAATAGACATAGCATATTAAGGCACAAACGCGTACTTGCATTAATTTACTCAATAAACAAACATACTTTAGTACTTCCATAAGCTTGAGAAGCTCTGGTATTAAAACTGTATCTTCTTTAATACTATCACTTGTATATTTGTTCTTCTACTCTTCTACTTTAACACCATCAAGTGTACCATATATATTTTTTCATTGGACCAAAGTGCTTATTTCTAAAACAATTGTTTGTATTTTGCCTTATACACAAATGGACAAAAACTACTACGATACTCCTTAACCCTTTCGCTGCCAAGCCCTCCGGAACATTTTAATAAGCTGATGGTCGCTAAAGCGACCATCAGCTTATAGTAGAACTGTAAATGCCAGGTCCGTATGGCATACTGACCTGGCCAGCTGGAAGCACTTTTGTAGGTCCGTATGCCATACGTCCTTGGCAGCGAAAGGGTTAAAAAAAACAGTTAAAACTCCCTAACTACTGTACTGCATATTAGGTAACATACTGTATATCTGTTGTTGCAACAATCCAATCTATCACACATTATAAAGTGCACACTGACCCCTATATGATATAGCAAAATGTCAAGCACAAATGTCTGTAGAGGAAACACTGATAGGACTGCGCAAACACATAGGGACACCTTGCATGATCTGGGAGACCTGGTAAATACTCAGGAGGAGTTTGCACTGAAATATTTATTTTGAGTTTGGATATGTGATGGGGAAATACC
>NW_017306339.1:797509-809073 GCF_000935625.1 Nanorana parkeri
AACATGTGGAAATGCAAAAAATTTAAGTATTTAAATTTAAGGATCATTGGACCTCTGATAACTTCTTGTCTTGAGGGCCACTTGAATTTTTTGCTGTAATCTGAGTGCATTGCCCACCATTGGCCTCTTCGTAACAAGCAGTAATATAGGTTTAAAACAAGTTCTCACTAATCCCCTTTAACTATACGAACTGTGTAGCAATTCATCATTAAAGTTCACTGCAGAAGCACTGAAGTTGTTCTCTCAGGAAGCTCTTGTCCCCCTGCTCCTTCTTCCAGAGCACCTGCTCTGTGTTTTAATTAGAGATTAGAAGACTGAAAGCCTGTCAAGTCACTGATAGGAGGGATAATTGTAGTAAGTCTTGTTTACAAAGTGTCACTCAGGAATCCCATCCCTACATAAGAAGGATACTGATATTGGTATAGTGACTACATTATTGCAAAAAGAGATGAGCTTTGGGTAGAAAATGAGTATGACACGAATCCAGCCCGTTCTCAGTTTGGTGAACAGGTAAACAAACTGGCCATGTTTGGCAAGTTTTCCCATCTGCCCAAAGGTCTTCTGATGTAGCTGGAAGTCTGTCATTTAGCAGCAGTATCACTACCACCTCTAAATGACAAATTCCTGGGTGCCTCTGTTTCAAATTGTAAACAAGCTGGCCAGAAACCTGAGTGACATCACTGTCAAATATGATCATGACCACATTTGGTCAGTAACATCACCCAGGTTCCCTGATGCTGTGCATACATTCCAGCAGATCTTGCATTAGTGTTGGGAGTAGAGGTGAGGCAGCATTATCATGAATGCAGGTCATGGTGCTGGCAAGTCTACAACATTAGATGTTTCTCGTCATGATTGATGTGGATCTACATTGTTGGTCGATGTGATTCATTTTAAATTCACCTCAGGAGTCATTTTTTTTTTACATGGGGTACTATGTAACCCATACTCCTTCATATAGGGGGGAGAAATAATTTTTTTCTTGGAGAAAACATGTTTGGTAATACATCCCTCAAACCGCCCCACATGCCTTTTGGGTGACAGGATGTGGGAGTAAGGTCCTTGTTCCCATTAATATGGGGACAAAGTGCTTTGCATGTGGGGAGATCCACATCATGGATGATGAGTGATACCCAGCGATGTAGACAAAATGTCCTGCAGCTACTCCTGTTGCAGATCCTCAATGCCACTGGAATGTAAACAAATGGGTTAGGGATCCCATGATAACATCAGTGAACAAATATGGTTATGGCCATATTTGCTCAATAACAGGACAACATGCGGGATCCCTAGCCTCTTTGTTTACAAACAGAAGCCAGTGAAGATCTCTGATTTAGAGACAGTACTGCTACCGCCACTAAATAACTAAAGTATGTTATTTTAAGGATTTTTGTATTTTAAATGTTGCCCTTTAAACAGCATTAAAAGATCCTCTCTCTACTGAACAGTATTTTTACTTACTTCACTGGGATTTTGTGCTATGTTTGGGTTTAACAGATTTATTCCTGGGTTTTGCCAAACTTCCTGCGAAAAGAACTTTGACCACTTCCCTTATCACTAATTACAGTATCAGGGATTTCCCATTTTGACATTGTAATTATAGTTTTATATTGCAACGTAGTTGTATAGGTGCTGTAGCAGCCTCTATAATTAGGTTTTTACTTTTGATGCAGAGGTGTACTTTTTCACTAAGGTGGCTGCAGTTTATGGGACTTTGTAGCATTAAGTATTGTTAGAAAACATGTGTGAAACTCTTTTGTAACACCCATTCACATTAGTCACTTAAAAAAAGGTTAAACACTAAATAGACAGATAAATAGACACACACTGCTAAGTGAATATCGGTAGTTTCGGTTTTCCTTTATAGCATTTTCTCCTTTCTAGCATAACAAACAAATGTTTCTTTTCAAAGAAAATTCACTCTGCATAAATCCAATCTAATTACAAATGAACAAAAGATGCTGTATTGTTTTAGCTTTTTCTACCAGTTGATGCAGGTCTCCTGTTGTCTTAGGATAATAGAAATTATTCAAAGCATATTCATTTATCATAAAGTATAATTATATGCTAATTACAATTCACTAATTACTTTTGAGTAGGTATCCACGAATGATTCATGTTTAATATTTTTTCAGGCACCCTCTCAGTGACACAATGTTTCAGTAGTCTTTGTACTCTATTTCATTGTCACTGTTCATAATTGTCAGGAAGCTGAGCTGTTGTAAACCATCATTACATTATAAAATTGGCAGCAGCAACTTTAACAAAGAAACCATGTGTCATGCTTTAAGGAAGTGCTGCACCAACTGCTTACACACACTATAAAAATACTAGTGTACATGAACTGCCAGACAAACAATTGCTCCATGTATGGAAGAAATCTTAAAAAGATAATAACTTGACAATATGGTTATAATTGTATTGATTACAGAGGGCAAAGAAATACTGTATTTTTCTGTGTATAAGACTATACTTTTTCTTAAAAATATTTACCTAACAATGGAGGGGTGTCTTATAAACAGGGGGGCCGAGAGGAGAACCGCGGTTGCGAAACTGCCGATACCTCTGCAAACTAGCCTCACGAGTGAAACTTCCGATTGCAGAGACAAGCTAACAGGTTTCCTCCAATCATGAGCCTTATGTACCTGACGTCAGCTGATGCTGTGGAGAGCGTGTAGCCAGTGCCCAGATGCAACAGGGAGGCCATAAAAATGTCGGAAAACAAAAAAAATACCGGTACCAGTAAGCAGCTGTCTTACTCTGCAAAATTTTAACTGGATGTAATCAGTTATGCAAAAGAGCATGGAAAATATTGATTTCTGAATTTTGGGTAAGAAAAGTGGGGGGCGTCCTATACATGGGGGCGTCTTATAGACGGAAAAATACGGTAGTCACCAGCACTGCCTGTGGTCTCTCTGTAGTTGATCATTCTACATTACTGACTTACCTTGCCTTGGTCTGCACTGTTTCTGTATGAAGGCAGCCATCTTGATAGAGACAAGGCGTTGCTCCCTTAGGTCAGAGCCTTCAGCAAGAAGGACAGTGATCAGCACATTAGTGACATTACCAAATATCAATCCAAATCTCTTGAATCTATCAGTCAGAGACAGCAGTGCCTTAGATCTCCAACTGCAGACATAAGGGCTAGAGAACAGGAACTCCTAGGCATTCTCACATACCACACACCTCACAAACATAGCTATTTCTTAGGAGGACTGTGACAGATTGTACTGGCCATGGGGTGAGGTAATTGCCAGCTGCTATGTAAGCAATAGGTTGAAACAGGCAGTCAGTTACAAAATGGGTTAACTCACCTAAATAGGGTGTGGACAGAAGATTTTGAAAGGAGATGCTGGAAAATAATGGTGGCCATACAAAATATTGACACTTTGGGCCCAATTTGGACATGTTCACTTAGGGGTGTACTCACTTTTGTTGCCAGCGGTTTAGACATTAATGGCTGTGTGTTGTTATTTTGAGGGGACAGCAAATGTACACTGATATACAAGCTGTACACTCACTACTTTACATTGTAGCAAAGTGTCCTTTCTTCCGTGTCGTCACATGAAATGATATAAAAAAATATTTACAAAAATGTGAGGGGTGTACTCACTTCTGTGAGATACTGTAACCTAGTTGCCGAGTCCCCCATTTGTGATTTACCCTGAATTCCTGCAAGTTTTCCCGTGTACCGAACCTTTGGCTTGTCCTTGGAAATCCCTGTCTACTGGCTGCCCTGTGCTTCCCTTTTGTCCTTGGAAATCCCTGTCTACAGGCTGCCCTGTGCTTCCCTTTTGTCCTTGGAAATCCCTGTCTACTGGCTGCCCTGTGCTTCACTTTTGTCCTGGGAAATCCCTGTCTACTGGCTGTCTCTAACCTTTGATTCGTACTCTGTACCTGTTAGGTGAGTTGGGTGGACCTAGGGAAGTGACCTGTGGTCAGCACGCAGCCAAGCCCATATACCACCATCAGGAGCTCTGGCGAATACCGGCTGGCTCTTAGATTCCATATCCTGGGGGACCCCATGCCACCTACTCAGCATACCATGCCACCTACTCCGCATTGCAGCACCCTGCCTTGTATTTGAACTTCCAGCTGACTTCCACTACCTCATTCAGTTCCCCTGCTTGTACTCCAGCTCTGGGAGTCATCAGCCTACACTGCTTGGACCCTTTTCTCTTAGTGTCTCTGCCCGTGTAGTGGAAAGGGTCCACATACCTGACTCCAGTTCAAACCTGTTCTCAGGAAAATCTGGAAAAACAAGCAAATAAAAATAGTTGCAAAAATTACTTTCAGATTAACCTTAAATTGTGAATTTGTTGAATGTAACTAAAATATAATTTCTTCTTTCCTACACTACCTGTGTATCATCAACAGTGTTTAAATCATTATGATGTTAAGTGTAAAGAAGATGGTTAAGTTAAGCAAACCAACACATGACTAGCATAGGGGCCAAGTTGCAGGGTGACCAAATAATTACACTACACTATGAAATGACCACAGGTTTATTGGTGAGTACAACAAACAAAAACAACTTATTAATATTTAAAATGTTAACATACATGGGCAGAATCTTTACACAAATACCAAAAGCATTGCAAAAATAAAGGAGGTCCTTTGTCCAGTTCCCCGTTTATGTAACTGCATTGAGATCCTGTACCAGCCACTAGCCACATGCAACCAGCTCAGTGGGTAAACATTCCATGATATAATTCAGATTCATTAACTAACAACATGAATTCAAGACCAAACTTGGTAAGTTTACCCTCACATCACTCATGCTTAAATCCTTGACCTGTTCGAAACTGCAGGGCCAATCTCCAGATGGCAGTTCAAATGAGAAACTATTTCTGACCACATTACTCCCAAAAAGGCTTTGATATCTCCTATCAATTTATGCATGGGATGAAAACCCACATAATTTCCCACAGCGAAACATAAGCACATGAGGTGGTTACCATATTCTGATCCACTGAGAAAATGTTTGCACGAGCTTGTGTAGACCGTAAAATCCCAGCGAGAGTGTTGACTGTTCGATCTCACTGCATCAACACTATACACTGAGTGGCCAGATTATTATGACCACCCCATCAGTACTTTGTTGGGACACCTTTTGCCTTCAATACTGCTGTGATTCTTCTTGGCATTTAATCCACGAGATGTTGAAAGGTGATGCAAGGAATCTGACACCATGCCTGATGAATAGCACTGTCCAGTTCTGTGAGATTTGATGGTTGTGGAACCAGGTGCCTGATGGCTCTTTCAACTTCGTCCCACAAATGCTCAATTGGATTGAGATCTGGTGATTGTGGGGGGCTCCTAAACAAGTTAAATTCTCCCTCATGTTCTTGAAACCACTCCTGCACAATACGAGCACCGTGGCATGGCGCATTGTCTTGTTGGAAGAAGCCATCTCCATTGGAATACACCATCAACATGATAGGATGAACTTGATCAGCATTGATACTTTGATATGTTCTGCTATTCAGACGTTGTTCCACACGAATTAAAGGGCCCAAATAATGCCAGGAAAACATGCCCCAAACCATAACACTGCCCACACCAGCTTGAAGGGTTGTACTCATTCATGTGGGGTGCATGCTTTCATGCTGTTCCCGCCAAATTATCACTCTGCCATCTGCATGATGCAACTGGAAATTCATTGTGATTCATTGACTAGTCGCTGCCGGCCACAATTCGCACGTTCAGACCCAGATTTTTGGCTGACAGTCCAGTCTTTAAACACTTTAACAACAGCTGCTCTTGAACATTTAACAAATTCTGCTGTTTTGCTGATACTCGCTCCATGCGCCAATAATCATCCCACGTTCAAAGGCTGTTAAATTGCATTGCTTACCTATATCTTCAGAAAAAAAATCACTTCTACTGTCGTGGTAAACAACCTGCTTCCCTATTTATGATGGTCTGGCCCTCTAGCAACTTCAGCGTGAAATTATAGATAATTTGCCTACAAACGTCAGGTGGTCATAATAATCTGGCCACTCAGTGTATACCTGCAACCTGCAAAGTATGATTAGGTATCAGAAACACACTAACACAACTATAGTAAAAATAATAAGCTACCCCTGCCACTGTTTCCATTCCCAATTGGCTATAGCAAAAGCATACAGCTAGATGAGGCTGAATGTACTGTAGGAGCAGAAAAGTCTAGACTCCTAGCATTTGAGCCTATGGACTGAATCCTTCCCCAAGACACCACCAATGTGGAACTAATGCAAACCATACTTATCCTCATCAACCCTGAGGTGATGTAAACGATGCAAGAAAATCGCATTGACCTGAAAATGGAACAGTGAAGAAGCATTACTGTGTAACAACAAAAAACCTGTTGAAACCAGTAGTATCTGCATAAAATCTTGATAACATTATACAGGACAGTTAACAGTTAGTGCCATTCTCCACCCCATTTAACATAAAACAATAATGCAGTACAATATACCCGGTCAAACAAACTAATGATAGAGAAAGCACTCTGAGTCTGTTAACCACCATAACCACTACCATGTCATTTGAATAAAATAAAACTGAATTATTTGTCAAAACGGACCCTCAGTCCACCACTACAACTACTAAAGTAAAAACTCCAAAAAAAGCAAAATTCCTGTTAAGGCCCAAGGAATGTGGTTAAGGACCTTGAAACCACTAGGGTCCATACCAGACCCTTATCCAGGCATGTAGCCTTCCAGACTAGGAAAAAGGGGGAAAAGAGTGTGCCCCCCTCCAAACTATACCAAGCTACATGCCCTCAACATGGAAATAGTACCTTGCTGGGAAGGAGGGGCAGCTAAGCCTCCACACTGGCAAGTCCACTTGACACCATGTCAATGAGGATTATTATTATACAGGATTTATATAGCGCCAACAGTTTGCGCAGCGCTTTACAATATAAGCAAGACATTACAATCACAATACAATTCAAGACATGAAGGTAAGGAGTGCAGTGTCCATGAGGGCTTACAATCTAAAAAATACAATCTAAAAAGGATAAGGGTCTCAATCTTACGCCTGGTCCCAAGAGAATATGGGGGTCTGCTGGGGGCTCCTATCAGGATCTGTTACAGTCCATGTATCCATTGCACTCCTGACCGCTCATCCATTAAAAGTAAGGTGGGTGCAACGGTAGTCGACAGATTGCCACCGTCCAGTAATATAGAAAAATATGGACATTGGCACTCCAAGGATAGAAAACATCTATTTAATGATGTACGTGCAAAACATACTTATTGAGATGTTTCGGGGTCATGTAGGATCCCCTTCATCAGGCAGAACAAGTCAGAGTGTACTTGTTCTGCCTGATGAAGGGGATCCTACGTTATCCCGAAACGTCGCAATAAGTATCTTTTGCACGCATGTATTTAAATAGATGTTTTCTATCCTTGGAGTGCCGGTGTCCATATTTTTCTATCCTATAAGGATCTGGACACAAAAAGATGTGTGTGTGTTTATTTGCTTTTTTTTTTTATAAATAACTCAGGGGTACTATGTACTAGTTACTCATTCATGTGGGAGGGTAGATATCTGGAAGCCCCATTATCTTAAAGGGGGGGCTTTCAGATTCCCAAAAATCTTATCCTCCAGACCCCACATTCTCTTAGGGACCAGATATAAGGATATGGCCCTTGTCCTCATGAACATGGGGACACGGTACCTTGCTGGGGGTGGAGGTTCAGCTGCCCCCCCAGCAAGGTACTCCTTTGCAGGTTAAGAGCATGTGGCCTGGTATAGTTAAGGTGGGGGACGCAGGCCCCTCCCTTTCCTAGCCAGTGAGACTGCATACCCGGATTAAGTTCTGGTATCAATTTTGGTTGGACTCCATGCTATATTTTTTTTAAATTGCATGGTGACCCTACTTTTTTTCTTTTTTCTTCAGAGCATGTGGCCTGGTATGGCTCAGTTATGTTGGGTGCATGCTCTCTGCGCCATTTTTTGGACACCCTGGCTGCATGTCTGGCTATGGGTTGGGCATGGATTTTAAAGCAATAAAAAAAGAACTTGGGGTCACCTCCAAAATCAATAACAGCCCCCTATTCTTGATGATTAGGGCCTGGTATGGATTTAAAGGGGGAACTCCAGGCAAAAGTTAAAAAAAAACACTGTGCAGTCCCCACCAAAATCCATACCAGGCCCTTCTCTACTCAACCTGGCAGGCCAAGAAGGGTGGGGTATCAACCATGAGTCTCCTACTGAACCATCACAGACCACATGGCATCAACATGAGGAGGGGCCTCATCCCTTATATCCAGTCCTCAAGATGATGTTGGGAACTGTGTGTGGAGGGGTCCTATTGGAATCTGAAAACTCCTTCTTTAAAATAAGCCTCCAAATATTAAGCCCTCCCCCTACATAAATAAGTAAGGGGTACATTGTCTCTCTGGTTACTCACTCACAAATAGACAGACACACCTTATTAAAAAAAAACAGCAAAACATGTCCCACTGTGTAAATCAGTCATCAATCACATCATCCAAATGTGAAGATGAAAGCAACATCTAGCATGGAGGCTGGGGCCACAAAATGTATTGGTTTCTAGTAGTCAGGCCAGGGCCACACAGCTTTCTTGGTTGCTATGATGCAGGCAGACACCATTGTCCAACAACCAACTCGGGGGTGGGGGGCAGATGCAAAGACCTGAGTGGGAAGCTGTCACATCAAGTGACCACCATTAAATGAATCACTTCCTGCAGCAGTCAGTGGGATAGCAGACCATTCAGTGCTCCCATTCGACTAACTATATGAACAGCTAGGGTTCAATGCAAGCCCTGTGTTGCAAACTCAAGCCTCAACCATAGTCAGGGCACTCTTACTTAGCAAATAAGAATATAACGCAACATTTAGTTCCTGTTGTGTTAGTGGTAGACCTAAAAAACAAAGGGTCCTTGTGAAAGTTCCCCCAGCCTCGGGCCACCCTCGTCTCTACACAGGAGGAGCTTACACTCTAATGTCCCCCCACAGTCAGAGAAGATGAAGATCACCAGCACTGCTTATTTATTGAAGAAACATGTCACAACATTTCAGGGCCACGCAGGGTCCCTTCTTCAGGGTGACATAGTGACAAGAACACAATGTAACTTCACATGTACTGTATATATACAAGATAACACCAATATACACCCCAAGAACCACCCCGTGACATCCCATGGCCCCATGATGGGGTGTATATTGGCATTTTATGTATGTATACATAAGAAGTTACATTGTGCACTTGTCACTATATCGCCCTAAAGAGGGGACAAAAAGTTGACTAAATGACGCTTGTGACATGTTTCTTCAATAAATAAACAAAATAATCTTGTTGACTGAGTGCTGGTGATCTCCAACTTCTACGATTTTTCAAAACACAGTGACATCCGTGCAATCACTACGAGCACCACGACCAATAATCAAAGTCCAATCATTGTAAGGAGTGCAGGTGACAGATCACAATACCCCCCAAAGTCACATACTATTATTATTAATATTATTGTACATACAATAGCTCTGACATATACCACAGTGCAGTACAGAAAACACTGAAACAGTCACAACAGTCTCTGCACCAGAGGAGCTTACACTCTAATGCCCTCCTACAGTCACACACTATTATTATTAGGAATGCGCCAATACCATTTATTTCAGACCAAGTACAAGTACCGATACTTTTTCTTAAGTACTCGCCAATACCAGTTACTGATACCTTTTTTTTTAGTGTCATGTGACACTTTTTCTAAAACAATACAGACTAATGATTTTAGGACAGTTGTGCAGCACCAGGGCCCAGTCACAGCTGCTCATCTCTGGTGTAGAGGATCTAAAGCAGGCTGTGGAGGATCTCAAGACGGTTGTGGAGGGTCTCAGGATGGTTGTGGAGGGTCTCAGGAGGGATGATCTCAGGAGGGGTGCGGAAGGCAGGTGTAAACAGGTGCCATGCGGTTGTCTAGAAGGCTCCCGTGAGTTCCCCAGCAAGTATGGGACTTTACAGTAGCGACTTCAATTTGAAAATTTAAAGCACTGGACCACGCGACCATGCCTTCTCCAATGGGGGGCCCGGGACCAGATCTCACTGGTGGCAATTGCACCAGTTGCACCGGTGGTAGGTCCACTCCTGTGCTGTGTAACCACCTATGAAATAAGCCTGCTATTAAAGAAAGGTAAACACATAAGAAAATAAAATACCCTGCTTAAATGTTATTCCTCGATAAAAACATTCTATCTCAAGAGGACAAAACACCTTAAAAGTCCTAAAAAAAGACAAGGAATGTTCTTAATGGATACAATTTTATTGACATAAATGAAAATTTACATTTACTGTACTGCTGTGTGTTATATTTGTATTGTAGGCTGTGCTGTGCATGTTTAATAAGTAAAAGACTAATTGAAGTTGATTTTTGTCATTTTTACTTACTGTTTGAAGTGTGTGACCTGCTGTAAAAATATGCTGACCCCCACCATAATCTCGCTTTCACACCTTGCAGAACATGACAGCCCGAGGAGATGATCTTGCAATGACTAGGTCCAAAGGGAATATCACACTCAAAAAAATCATACAGCTCACTTCCCATTGTCATTTTAAATTACAGTGTCAAACAACCCATCATAAAGAAATCCCACATCTTTCTCAGGGTAAACTGTTCCAAATAGATTTCTAGTAAAGCTCTACACTCAGGGCTCAAAAGCTGTGATTCATTCAAAGGTTTTATCAAACAAAAGATCATGGTTTAAATTTAACTGCTAATATTTTACAAGAAGAAAAACAGAATCAGAACATATAAAAACGATATATTT
Organism: Nanorana parkeri; assembly: GCF_000935625.1. Taxonomy (NCBI): domain Eukaryota; kingdom Metazoa; phylum Chordata; class Amphibia; order Anura; family Dicroglossidae; genus Nanorana; species Nanorana parkeri. The sequence continues at coordinate 808,292 of NW_017306339.1, forward strand.
AAAACATTCCTGAATATTAATAACTATGTATTGTGGTTTGCGGATGGAAAAATTGTTCACAGCACATTACAGTGCACAGGGTCCTCAGTAAAAGGTCATAAATATTCCATTGTTAAATATAACATTTTTGAGGATCCATGCCTGAACAGCATTGACAGGCACCTTTCCAGACACCTTGAGGCACATTTAAAGCATATCTAAACCCAAATCCAAATGTAATTCATGGCAGCTTACCAGTCCTTAGATGACGTGGTTGCATCACTTTTCTTTTGCAGGCCTTATTTTCACATAGTGATCCTGCAAATAACACATTTCCTGTCCTGTAATTGATATACTCACTGCTGCACTGTATCTATGGATGGAGTCATGGTAGTCACCCAGACTGGACCTCAAACATACAGTATCTGCTTTTGTTTTGTCTTTATTACATTTGGGTGGGGAGATTCCAGTTTCCAGAAGTATTTAGCTGCAAAATTATATAAGGAAATGTAACTTGTCAACTGGGCAACAGGTAGGACACCTGTATATTTTTCAATGTACTTATTGTCAATAGAAAACGTTTACAAGTTTCTGGAAACATAGAGAACACTGTATTTTGGCAGTGCAAACCCATTAGATTGCTTGTACAGGCAGGTGTTAAGTACACAATTTCCATAGTCAGTAATTAGCAGATGTACATTGATGACAGGAGTTCTATCATATGCATTATCACTGTTAGGAGTGTGCTGGAAGGTAGGCCCATGTGAAGAAATAGGGTACTAAGAAAATGAAGGGAATCCAAA
>NW_017306339.1:809268-813957 GCF_000935625.1 Nanorana parkeri
GAAGGTAGGCCAATGTGAAAAAAGAGGTTACAAAAAAAATAAAGGAAACCAAAAAAAAAAAAAGAGATTGGATAGAGTAGAGAGGGAGGGAATGTATGGCCAATTGGGAGGTGGGGAGGTAGAACAGTCTACCAGGTATTCAGTTAGAGTGGTTCAGATTGTTATGATGTGTCTGTCAAAGGTCTAGATGGAGGAGCTTTGTGCTTGGGGCCCCCATTTCTTTTCATATTTAGCCATTTTATCATTTTTTCATAAACCATTGTTTGTGATAGTCTGGCTTTAACCTCTGAAATTTTGATTTCCATGTGTGTTTATGTGGTCAGGTTCATGGAGGTTTGGGTGGATTTGATAATAGTAAAGCCTATTAATTATATGATACACTTTAAGCCAGACGTTCCACACTGTGGGGCAGGTCCACCACATTCAGAGAAATGTACCATGCTCTGTACAAGCTCAGAAGTAGGTGGATTTGTAATTTGGTACAAAACTAGCTAGTTGGCCGGGGACTACATACCAGTAATGAGTACTTTATAGTTTGTCCCCACTTCTTTTCCATTTTGCAAACAGGATTGTGTTGTAAACCAGTTCCTAATCTAGTCCTCCTCTGTGTAGAGCTCAAATTTGATTCCTATTCATGTTGGTAGGTGGGAGGGTTCATAAATAAATGATTTAAAAAGCATGAAATATGATATTAATATGAGTCCAGATGAATGGCGGTCATCTTTCATCTGTGCTCAAAAGTGTTGAAAGTTTGCTGTGCTGTGGGGTGAGAGATGGCAGTAAGAAGGGAGTGATTATCTGGAAACTATCCGAATATTTCAGTGTTCAGTAACTTGTGGTTATTCCTTAGGTTCTGGAATGTTTTGTTACTAAGTTGTGTTAGCGAATGAACCCCAGTGATGACCAATGTTTGAGGAGTCTCTGAGTGGTATACCCCCAAGGAACAGATAGTTGATGGTGGTACAATAGTAGTTGTACTGGAGTATTTAATGCCGTCCCAAACTTTAAAAGAATAGATAGTGATTGATGTGTACAGGACTTGCCTGAAGCAAAACTTTGTGGTTCTGGCCCTAATAACAATTTGAGCAGGTGGTCTGAATCTCTGCTGGTGGCTGGTTGGCGTTTATCAGTGTGCAGCCATTCCTTCCCACAGGGAGGTAAAGAAAGCTGCATATGATAAGATGCAGCACCTGTACCTCCAAGGAGCAGGTCACTGGATGGGCATGTATGCTGTATGGTAGGGCACGCCAGTGTGAATGAGCCCTAACCACCAGTTAGACTTGCCTACTTTAGTTTACCATGTCTCATTAACAAGTAAAAACTAATAAAATAAATAAAATTATACAGAACATATAGCAATCAAATGAAAAAATAGCACCTTGCGTCAAACCCTGTGTAGCTGCAAGCACTATAAGAAGTGTTACCCTATAAATGTTCCAAATTATAATAATGAATGCGCTGTGCTTCAACTAGAAAAATTAATAAATAAACAAAATCTAATAATAAATATGTGCTAAACAATACATGCAAAGTGTTCACAATTGCCTTTCTTGTAAATATCAATCCTAAATAATATCCCTCTGGAAAGTTCAATCATATATTCTGTGTTCAGATATGCACAAATGTGGAATCACACGTATAAAGTGCTCAAGATTTGGATTGGAGATTGCATGGTTGGCAGCAAAGCTCTTAGTACCTGATCTCCCTCTGATGTCATCTCTGGTGTCAGAATGCAGGAAGTGATCTTTATTACATCACTTCCACATTCAGCTGTCTTTCCTGGCTACAGAAGATGGAATGAAGCTGGTGAAGCAGATCTCTGCTTCAACAGCTTCTCTGTGGGTCCCTAGGTAACATTAGGGGTCTTAAAGACCCCTGATGTCTCCATAAAGAGGACCCATAATTGTAAATTTGCTATCAGAAAAAGGGGCTTGTTAGCAGAGTAACAGAGAGAAAGTTCTACCTTCACAACATGTGAAGGAAATTGCCCCTGGACCTCTACATTACCACAATAAATACAAATAATTTACAAAGGTGGAAATGAGCTTTAAAAGCCCTTATAGATCATCAGTTTAAAGTTTCTGAGAATGTTGGCCTTAGAATTATCGGATTCATTCTGGCATGCAGGGTCAATATCAACCCTGTTGCGCTGTGTCATCAACATAAAGATATACCTTACCCACCAAATCTGTAGCTATATCACTTACAAACAGATTAAATAGAATATAACCTAGTACAGAGCTTTGTGATACACCACTAGTCAGTGGTCTCTGTTCTGAATGAACCCCATTTACAGACATCCACTAAACCTCCTAAAGGTTAAATTCTAGCTTGTACAATATTTTTTATGAGCTTAGCATGTGGAACTGTATTAAAATGCTTTGCTGAAATTAGGCTGTCCAAATAGACAATCAGACTGTTTATATATACATCACCACCTCAATTATTTTATGGCTGAGAGCAAAGGCCATTGGTTGGGATGGAACTTTTTAGCTGGGAATTTACTATTCCCATGGGTTAATATGGAGATGATAATACGGAGAAGTACCAATGGTGGTCTTCCACTAAAAAATAATCTTAGAGCCCCAAAGGATATTGGATTCATCTGTATGTATCTCTGTGGAAAATATGTTTTACAGATCTTGATATTTTTTTTTTTTTAATATTTAATCTTTATTTTTTATAATTTATCAAACATTTAACAACATTTAACAATTGTTGAGGCATCCCATATATTTCATATAAACTGTGTACATATACATATGTTAACCATGCGCTTTCCTCTGTGGTTCTCCTCCCAATATTAATCTTTTCTCTCGTATTAATGGCATATACTAGATGGGATCCCAGAACCACAGAGGTGAGTAGCTCAACAACCTCAACTATATACCAGACACGTCTGTTCTCAGCCATGTCCAGGACACGCCCCCGTGTACAGATCTTGATATATTAGTGTGTCTCTTTTCATCCAATATCCTGCTTAAAATAAAATAATTATTGTTAAATGTATATCAGAAAGCATTTAATTATAGAGAGGTAGCAAATTAAATAAATATATTTCCACTCTTCTGCTAATTCATAAATATTTTACATAGTAACTCTAAGCTGTTAAGTCTTTTAATTTGCATTAATTAATTTCTGAGTGTAATGTGCATCCTTCTAAGTGATGATAAAGGACAGGAGTAATGGTTACTACAATGCATTAATTCAATATATAAAAAGTCACTTTGAACAAAGTATTAAGTCTTATCACAAATGTATGTTCTCTTGAAAGAATGCAAGTAAACACAAAAGAATCAAATTAATTTACATTTTCTTTCCTGAGTGACAGCTTCTCAATATTTTCTGAATGTTGTAGATTAATTTTATTATTACAGCAATAATGATTTTGGAAGATGAATATCTAGAAATTAGCTCTGCCATGACAATGACAGCCTGGATAAGCCTTATATATGTAAGGTTTATAAATATGAGTGATTATTTTATAACAGTTAACAATAAATCATATTTTATTATATTTTATTATATAATAAGAGAAAATGTGTAAATAAGTCAAACAGTAAAAAAAAGGAATAAAATCAGCATAGAAAAGTGGTGTGGTTAGAATATGTAAATATGCATTGCCATTTTTGGTATTAAAAGTTCAGGTAAAGCCAAATCTTTTTTTTTCCAGTATAAGAGATAGGGAGTTGGAACATTGGTCTGGCTTTTATTGCTGTCGGTGTCCCTATGAGGTAAACTTACATTTATTGGTCCTGGTGAGATAGACTGGTCACAGAAGGGAAATCCAACATTTTACAGTTCAAGCAGAACAGAAGGATAGAGGTAATATTCCAATGAACACAAATGTTCTGGTGACAACTGTCTAATTTCCATTTGTTTTTGAAAGATCTCTTTTACTTTCTGCTGCGTGAGGCAGGAAACGTGAAGATAATCTCCTTAACAGGGGCACGGACTCGACAAAAAAAATTAAAAAAGGTTTGGCTTTATATTCTCTTTAGTTCTAAAATACTGTACATACTGATGGTTCCATGATTTATGAGATTATTGGACGTGTGGTCATCAGCTTGATGGGAGGATGCAAATGTACATCATTAATCAATGAGCGGGCCGTTGAGTATGGTAGACAGTGTTGACATATCAGTATTGTGCTATATGGAATTTACCCTTGTTTAACCACTTCAAGACCAGGTGTTTAGACCCCCTTCCTGGCCAGGCCATTTTTCAGTGTTCAGCGCTGCAGTCCTTTGACTGACGTTTATTCCGTCATGCAACGCTGTACTGAAATGAATTTTATACCCTTTTTTGGGCACAGATAGGGCTTTATTTTGGGGGTATTTAATCACCACTGGGGTTTTTATTTTTTATTATAATTAGGAAAAATTACAGAAAATTTTGGAAAAAAAAAGTTTTTTTTTACATTATGTTAGGAAACATTTATTATTACCCAGTTTTTTGGTAAAATATAAAAGATCAGGTCACGTCGGGTAAATAGACACCAAACATGTCAAGCTTTAAAATTGCGCGCACCCGCGAAATTGCAGAAAACTACCATACCCAAAATTGGCCATAGGCGACGCTTTAAAAGCTTTTACCGCTCATCAGTTTAGTGTTATCAGTGATTGATGGCCCTAGACTTATTGCTCTCACTGCGACGTTCGCGGCGATATGTAACATGTGCGGCGCAAT